>NC_048305.1:24204020-24224708 GCF_013100865.1 Trachemys scripta elegans | reverse complement strand
CTTAGATTCTGTTGCTCTAGAACAGGGGTAGGCAACCTATGGCATGCATGCCAAAGGTGGCATGCGATCTGATTTTCAGTGGCACTCACACTGCCTGGGTCCTGGCCACTGGTCCAAGGGGGCTTGGCATTTTAATTTAATTTTAAATGAAGCTTCTTAAACATTTTAAAAACCTTATTTACTTTACATACAACAATAGTTTAGTTATATATTATAGACTTATAGAAAGAGACCTTCTAAAAATGTTAAAATGTATTACTGGCACACAAAACCTTAAATTAGAGTGAATAAATAAAGACACAGCACACCACTTCTGAAAGGTTGCCGACCCCTGCTCTAGAAGAACAGAGTTTTGCTTCAGCATAGAAGGGTAAGGTACCAACCTCACTGAAACCAAATAATCTGCAAATACTGCACTGACAACAGGGGATTTCCAATGGCCTTCACTGCAGCTGTTCTAAAGGCTGTCATCATATATTTGTTGCTGCTATCAGGTAATGCTACAAGTGTTAATAGAATCACATTCTGAGGTAAGAAATAAAAAAAGGGATTCAGGAGAGAGGGTACAGTAAGGAAAATAAAACAAGGAAAGAATGGAAAGGAAAGAGAGACAGGGATTTGCAAGAAATACATTTTGTGCTTTGAAAATAAAAATTCAACACTCAAGTGCTCTGTATTCTTCGCTTTGCCTTTGTCATTCCCCAGGAAATAATGGTACATAAACAGGTATTTTTCCCTACATGAATGAATCTAACAGAGGAAATTCCCATTGTGACCAGAAGTTTTGATAATTATGCAACAAGATGGGGACAGCATTAAAAAGTAGAATAGCTGAATTTTTAAATCTGTCTTGTGCAGTAAAGAAAAGATAATTATTTCAGTGTACAAACAGGAAGTCACTGTATAAGGTCACAAGATATGGGCAGAGCTAAGACAGAGAAATTGATTCTCATATCAGTGACTCTATTTACCATAACATGAAGGCACAGTTTTGGTAATAGTTGTATCTTTCAGAACACTTTGGTTAGATGGAGCGTGCCACTAAGAAATCAATCTCCCAGATAACTGTAATATATTCATTCCCCATGGCTGACTCAGTTCGTATTCCCATTTACATCTGTGAACGGTTTACAGCTATAGCACAGTATAACGAAAAGACAAACACAAAGTAGGATTTAAATGCTCTCTCAGAAAACATAATTGAGATTTATATAGGGAAGTTTTTAGTCTTGATAGTAAAACAATACATACTGGGTTTTTCTTCTTTTTGTCTTTATCCTTGCTTGGCTTTCTGTTGCTGACAAAGTAGTGCAGGGTCCCATACTCCACCAGTGCAGAAAAAACAAAAATAAAACAAACTGACACGAAAAGATCCATTGCTGTCACATAAGAGACCTTGGGAAGAGATTTACGAGCAATTGTACTGAGGGTGGTCATTGTCAGGACAGTTGTAATACCTGGTAAGGAGACAGAATTGAACAAAAGAAATGTTATTATTTGAGGTGACAAAGTAATTCTGTCACTTGCCACATGCTGACTGGTTTTGAAGGATGGCCTGGAGTCCTGACATACAGTGCGAGTGTTAAAAAGAAGCATGCTAAGCACTGAGGGACTTGTGTATTCAGTGAGAGACTCCAGGCAGTCACAGGAAATACGAATTACAATACATTGTTTTTTACAATGGGACTCGCATGCTATAGCACCTGAAGAATATTAGGAAAAAAGATAACTTTTCAGCAGAGGTAGCCAAACTCAAGTGAGAAAAAAAGATCATCCTCAACAACTTTGTCCTTCCTTAGAATTGAACTTTTTTAAGGTTCTTTACTGTTGAAATAAGTTTTCTTCATTTTCAATTTCTGGGCAGTGCTGAAATACCCAAAGAAAAGTATTTGCAGCTATGACAAGAGGTGAAATGCCTAAAATCTCTCAAGGAAGGATTATGAAAAAAAAAAGTGAAAAAAGGGGTCTAGAATCTTAAATGTCAACAAAAAGCCAAGACCTATATTTAACATCTCATATGAATATCTCATATAATGAGTTTGATGTTCATTAAATGAAGGATTAAGGATGCAAGCCAAAGCCCATTGATAGTGGAAAAACTCCTACTGATTTCGTTGGGGTTTGCCTCTGTTCTTCATAGCAGTCAAATATGTGGGGAAACTTGCACCTCACTATCCACACTATAATTCTGACAATTCACCTTAATTGTAACTAATCCACTGTCTGTGGGACTATCCTATAATTTTAAAGTTTTGGATGCAAAATCAGAATTTCTATAGGGCCTCATCCAGAGAATCCCATAGACTATGATGGGCTTTAGATCAGGCCCATAAAGATTTAACAGAAAAAAAAAAACACAATTTAATCCAGATTTGTGCTTTTAAGGATTGAAAATACAAACAAAATGTTAGGAGAGATAAGGGAAATTACCATTTTTCCCTAATTACAAAACCCCTAATTATAATAATAATAATAATAAATAATTGTCGGCTTGAGCTTTCACACCTGCCTACATTCTTATATTTTGAGTTTACATTATGAATACCTATATACTTTGAGTACAGAAAACTGCTCATCCACACACAAGAATTGAAAGCCAGCATTGATCACCAAATAGAGACTGAACTTGTATGTATGTGAGGTGACTTCTCCTGTATAATGTTGAAGGTGAACATCACTGATGGTTTCCCACAGTTGAAATAGCCCCAAACCCACATACAAAATGACAGAAACTCTGCTGATCTGAGTCTCCATTGGAAAGATCTTTGCAATCGTGTTGGCTAACCCGTATTGTGTTATTGTGCAGAACTGAAAATTAGTTTGGCAAATCTAAAGATATTTTTACTTATCAGAACTCAAATCCAGGTCTCTGAAAGTGAAAAGTGGGTGGCCTTAATTTTATCATCTAGCCACATAATTTTACTTTGCATTTTTAGTGCCATCAACTGTTTCTCATAAACAAGTTATATTTATCCTACCCTTAGTTTATCAATCAGCCAATTCATATAGAAATTGCTAATTGTAACTAATTGCATCTGAGACTTTTGGGACAACATATGATAGGAACTCTGATGACATCTCAAAATTCAATTGATTTATAGTTGAGAGGACTCTGTTCCTGTGAAGTTTCCCTCCTAACTTTTGCCAGATTCAGAGGTTTGGAGATTCTTAGAAGGCTGGTTTGAATTTTTGGGGTGTTTACTTGAAAGAAACCCAGACTTGGGCCTTTTGAAGTTTGCCCATCACTAGTATAAAATCATGTGATAAAAACTACCATGAAATATTCCAGGTACATTTCAGAAATGCACATATTCACATGCCTGCCTTCAAAGGTGATATGTCCCATTCTGTAGGTGAAGTAAATCCCATCGATGAAGTTCATCCCTGAGGGAAATTTACAAAGCATAGACAGACCACTGCAAGTGCACAGAACCCTTCTGAATTCAATGGAGCAGGCTGGCTGTGCATTGTAAACTGCAAGATCAGAGCCTTAAAGTCTATTTAAGATCTTAAAATAGGTCTTATGTGGTATATAGGCCTTGTGTGTGCCATCTGCAGAGGGCTGTCTGAAGATGGGTGATGTTCAGAGACAATAACTTGGCAACAGCTGAATATTTTTTGTGGGAGCAGGGGGGCCAGGAGAGGTCACATAATAAACAGTCAGGTATTAAAACACATAATCATACAGAAGGAAGTATGGAATTAAAATACAAACAACTGAGATACCAAAACATGGTGAACAATAACTCTTTAGATACAGACAAAAACAAATCTTATAACTAAACACCACCACTTCTTAGTAGAGGTAAAAGAACAGCTGATTTTTGGTGCTTTTGAGATATACGTATGAGAAAAGAATGTCCAGATAGCAAGATAATAAAAATAGGTTTTATCCTTTAGGCCAATAAATTTCTCTCATGCATGGATGTCCTTTACTGAACCAGATGTTCATACAAGGAAACTGGGAGTTAGGCTATTGTGCAGCTATTAAAACAAAAATGATGGAATCAATTTTTCTAGTGGGAACATCACATCTTTTTCCAATAATCCATTGCTTCTGTTACCATTTAAAAAAATTAATAGTGGGATATACAGACTTGTAAAATGTTAAACTATATGACATGCTGCCCAACACACTTATAATGGATCTTTTTTTTTTTTTTTAAAGGATATTCTTATTAAGCAGACAGAGGAGGGTAAATATCCATTTTCTTCCTGAATACACATGCACTATAATGGCTAGTACAGATGTGATGGGAGATCTTGCAGCACCCTTAGAGACATCTCAGCAGAGAAAGCTCAAGACTTCACACATGATACATACCCCTGTGCCATGCATGTACCTTTGTTCACCTTTGTTCATGGTATTTCATGGATAACTGGCCACATTAACTCTTCCTTGGCATTGACTATATTCATGTTTTTGTGTAAAAGCCAAGCTGCTCAAATATCAGAAAAATGTTCCCCAACATTTTTATGGCAAAAAAAAGGATGAATTTCTGACTAGTTCTTCAAAAAATGCAAGGTCTTGAGTATATAACGGAATCCAGGTGCTCCTGAAACTCACTGCTGTGCAGGCTTCCACTGCAATTATTTGAAGTATACAGTCCCTTTGCAGGACTCAATATAGTAAAAGGAGGATGGGAAAGAGATGCAAATATTGCTTGACTCACATTATACCTTGACAAGTGACATAAATTCCAGTTTCCATCTAAGTGACAAATGGAACTCTTTCGCATGTGATGCACAGGGAACTATACTAGACTTGCAGCCAGATGTTTCCCTATACTGGAGCTCTGGTAGATACATAGATCATATCATAAATGCTGGAAGACACGGAAACTCACCCAGAGAGGTTCTGGCTGGAACTGCATCCTTGTTAATCCAGAAAGAGACCCAGGACAGCACTACAATGAGTGTGCAGGGGATGTAGGTCTGAATAGTAAAATAACCCATTCTTCTGCTCAGGTCAAAGTAAACTGACATGACTACGTAGTCCCCTGTAAAACAAAGATATACATAGAATAGCATTTAAAAAACCCTTTAGATTTACCATCGGTTACTTAGGTATATACATACCGAGTTGTGTTCAGCATGTTTGGATAGGTGTTCTAGACACAGGCACACACACATATTCTGTAGAGCTGTGTAAACCTCGCTGAGATTGATTTCCTCTTGTTCTTCATTAAATGAACCCTGTTCACTTCCATGTTATGGACGGAAACATCCCCCATGGTCCCACATGTATGATGTACTCCAACCTTCAAGAGGAACAACTGTCTACACAGCACAAGGTGTTCCCTCCCCTACTGTCTTATTCCCTTCAACCTGCTCTCCTTTCAGCTGGATTTATTGACCAATCTGCAAATCCCTAGCATAGTGCTCCATGTATCCTAGCACCTGTCTCACTAGTAGTACAGCATGTCTCCAATCACTGTATTCTGCTGATCAAAGTGTTCATGCTCTCAGTTGTGCTTCGGAGTGCTTCTCACACCTATACTGGGAAATCCTTGGTGCAAAAGATTTGGTGGGAGAAGCTGGCCCCAGGCCCATCAAAGGCTCCATTCCAATTTGTGGAAGTCTCTGTTAAAGAGAAGCCCTGGAGTAGAATAGCAGGGAGGATTGTAAATCTATATTGAGGTACATTTGCAGAGCTGTAGGAGGGAAGGTCGACCAAAACTTACTCTTGCTCAAGTCAGCATAGTTAGTTGTTCATTTTGAATACAAAATTTACAGGCATATTAAAATTAAAAACCTGTACTTAATCTTCACTAGAATAATCCCTAATAAATTCTAAACATGAAAGAATGTAGAGGTAGCCTTTCCAGGACTGGTGCTTTTTCCAATAGAAATGTCTCCATCCTAGCCATTCCTCACTGCCCATACTAACCATATTGACTATAACTGTTATTATAGTCTTTATCAACTAAAGCAAAAGAAACCTCCTTACTACTATTAGAATACTGACAAACTAATATATTATATATCCAGTATATACTGAGAAGTCCGAGCAAAATGCTAAGGATCTTTTTCTATTACCTTACCCTAATTCTCATATCATTTAATGGACAGGTTACAGTTAAATATTTAAAACATACATAGTTAAAGAGAACTATACAATCAAAACCCATACAATTGCAATATTAATGATTCTTATCTCCTGTGAGTCTAATTGGCCACTTTGGTTTTTTTGTGTGTCAATTTGAATTTCTGTATTGATTCACTTTAACATATGCTATTAACAGCCCTGGAATTTCTAAAATGGGTTATCTCTATGCCATGCTATGGTAGAGATTACACTATGTATTAGCTGCTGTATTTCAAAGGAAACATCCTTTAAGAGGAAGCCCTTTTCATGTTTAAAGTTTGTTTTCTTTCTTTTTCTTTTTCTTTTCTTTTTTTTTTTTTTAATGAGGCTAAAATCAGCAGAGGAACAAGAGGTAAAACAAAGACCAAAAAGTCTGACAAGGAACGGATACAAAACACTGGTTCATGATAGAACTAACAGAAAACCGGTTTTCAATGTGCCTAGATAACTCATCAGAATATTAGAGTCCAAAGTCACATCCAAGGACATACATAGATTGTAGACCCTACGAATGTTGAAAATCGTATTTATATTATATAAAATTACAACAGTCCACTGCAGGGTTTCTAGCTTCTGTCTCTGAAGCTGGTCTTGAGCCAGTATGTTGGAATGGATGGACTGGTATGTAACTAATTATTAACCCCACATTTTATTCTAGTTTAGGACTGATCTGTTTTGGCCCAGAGCTCCAGAACCTGTAGCACTCTCAGCTCCAAGCACTTTTTACTCATAAGACTAGGAAATAGCATGGCTAACTCATGCCAATATCTTTTTTTTTTTTTTTTTTTTTTTAGGCCTTCTAGGACAAACTCCAGACCTCAGAATCCATCCTGACAAGATGGGCAGATTAACTTCAACTACCCAGGTAGCATAACTGCTGTGAAGTCCCTGTGCAAAGCATATTCAATAGGACTTTATGCAACATGCCCCCGACTCCCACCCCTTGCCCCAACTTACAGGGTGGGGAAGGGAGGAATGACAGGAGAATATACTGTTACCTATATTTCCCCAGCTTGCCCAGGTCCTACCCTGTGTGAGACCCCCTATACAGCCATCCACATCCAGTCTTCTATTGTGATACTACTGTTTGGGAGCTATGATGCAGGGGCTTTGTTTGTTCCTTAAGGCAAATATAAATTATTACTTTGTTATTAATTAATTATATTATTATTATTATTATATTATATAGTACATTTCATGGACACATTTTCTTATTTTTTTATTTCTTATTTCTCCCCTACCCCCGCAAAAAAGTATATAAGGAAACTCTCAAGAAGTTAATAAACTAGTAAAGATCTTGACCCACTGAGCACCATTTAAACATACCTTGGATTCTCACTCTGATTTCACCATGTTCCTCTCTATGAACAATTTATTTCCATGGAAACGTGAGTTCCCTTTCATTTGGCACTTGCTATACACACTGGGGACACTCCAGGGCAGGGGTGGCCAACCTGTGGCTCTGGAGCCATATGTGGCTCTTCAGAAGTTAATATGTGGCTCCTTGTATAGGCACTGATTCTGGGGCTGGAGTTACAGGTGCCAACTTTCCAATGTGCCGGGGGGTGCTCACTGCTCAACCCCTGGCTCTGCCACAGTCCCTGTTGCCTATTTGTAAAATGATAATACTTCCTTACCTCACAGTGGTGTTGTGAAGATGAAAGCCATTAATGATCACACACTACAGTTGGTGGTGATGGTTTATATAAGTAGCTAGTTAGGGAGACCCTCTGCTGTATATTTATATAGGACCAAGCTTTGTGACATATAGAAAATGAAGTGTTCTTTACACTGTAAAGATTTCAGTAGTATCAAGGATCACTTGTAACACTGCTCTACAGCCAAAATGCTTCTGAAATAAATGTAGTCAAACTTTACTAATTCTGGGTCACTGAGAACAAAAATGATGCTTAAAATTGTTGATTGGCTCTAGTTTTCAAGATATGCTATTGGGTCAGTATATATGACCCTTGACTTGGGAATGGCGGAGGATAAGTGAGTTATAAAGGGAAGGGATCTCAATTTAAACCAGAAATGACTAAAATACATCTTTGACTGGATCTAGGAATAAATCTATGACTGGGTTTGGACAGTACTTGCCTTTTAGGCAAAACAATGAATGATGCAATCTGAAGCTGGTATTGCATCATATATGATATGAATTGCATCATGTTATTCCTAGAAGTCATGGATGATGCAATCATAACGAAGCTTACATTACTCTGCTGAACAAAATGCCCTATATCAGCTCTAGAAATCATACAGTGTCATGCTCTCTTATTTGTCAGTGTTTGATTTTGCAAAGGAACACATTTCTGTTTAGCCAAAGTGAGCAGAGATGCCTCGTACTTGTGTGAACAGTGCAGATAACTTCTGCTATGTTTGTGGTGAAGTGACTTTTGCATCACAAAAGCACTGTATAACCACTATGGTTAAGAAAGCCTATCACCTTTATTTTGGCTGCAAAATTGGAGATCAGGACAAGAGGTGGGCCCCACACATATGCTGCAACACTTGTGCAATAAATCTTCACCAGTGGTTGAACAGGAAAAGGAAATCTATGCCTTTTGCAGTGCCAATGATTTGAAGAGAGCCAACAGATCATACCAGCAATTGTTACTTCTGCATGGTGCCTCCAGTTGGGAAAGGTGTGTCGAAGAAGAAAAAGTGGACTGTGCATTATCCAAACATGCCATCAGCTATACACCCAGTACCCCATGGAGAAGGACTGCCGGTTCCTGATGCACCAGAATCATTCTCACTTGAATCAGACGAGGAAGAGGAAGAGGATGAAACTTCTGGTCCTGAACCATCAGTGTCACAGGACCCACATTTCCTCCCACATTTTCTCCTCCTCTGAACCACACCTCATAACACAAGGTGAACTGAATGACCTTGTCAGGGATTTGGAACTACCCAAGAGTAAGGCAGAGCTGTTGGGCTCCAGACTACAGCAGTGGAATCTCCTGGCAGGTGATGTTAGGGTTTCCATGTTCCATGACCGTCAAAAGGATCTTGTCCCATTCTTCTTCATGGAAGGTGATCTTGTAGCCTGCAACAACATCGATGGTGTGATGGCAGCCCTCAACATCGTTCACGATCCAGATGAGTGGAGACTGTTCATTGATTCATCGAAGACGAGTCTTAAAGCTGTTTTACTGCATCATGGCAATGTTTTGCCATCAATTCCAGTTGGTCATGCAGTCCATATGAAGGAAACCTATGACAACATGAAACAACTTTTGAGGTGCATAAACTATGACCAACATCAGTGGCAGCTTTGTGGTGATTTGAAGGTTGTTGCTCTCTTGCTTGGTCTGCAGACTGGATACACAAAGTACTGCTGTTTTCTCTGTGAATGGGATAGTCGTGCAAGAGATTCCCACTACATCAAGAAAGATTGGCCACTCCGACAGTCATTGGAGCCTGGGAGGAAAAGTGTTCAGCATCCACCACTTGTTGAATCAAGGAAAATTTTGTTACCACCCTTACACATCAAGCTGGGTCTGATGAAGAACTTTGTCAAGGCCATTGACAAAACACAAGCAGCTTTCAAGTACCTCCGTGGAAAATTTCCAAGGTTAAGTGAAGCTAAGATAAAGGAAGGTGTCTTTGTTGGTCCTCAGATTTGTGTACTTCTTTGAGATGATGC
This sequence comes from Trachemys scripta elegans, assembly GCF_013100865.1. Taxonomy (NCBI): domain Eukaryota; kingdom Metazoa; phylum Chordata; order Testudines; family Emydidae; genus Trachemys; species Trachemys scripta. The sequence goes on along the minus strand of NC_048305.1, from coordinate 24,214,968 downwards.
ATTTGACCATGCACTGTGTGGCAAGGAAAAGACGGCATGGAAAGCCTTCCAGTTAGTGGCAATAAATTTTCTTGGAAACAACAAGGCAGACAACTACAGGTTGTTAGTGGAAAACCTCCTCAAGGCATACAAAAGCCTTGGTTGCAACATGTCACTAAAGAGACACTTTTTGCACTCTCATCTAAATTTTTTTCCACCGAACTGCGAAGCAGTGAGCGACGAGCACAGCGAGCGATTTCACCAGGACATTGCAACAATGGAGAAACACTATCAGGGCAAATGGAGCCCGTCAATGCTTGCAGACTATTTCTGGACAGAGACAAGAGATGCTCCATTTAATGAATACAAGAGACAAGCCAAGAAGACACTGAATAGGACTAAACTATACACATGATAGTTTTTTGCCTTTTGTTTCATAATACATTTTATTTATATAACCCTTTTGCTGATTTTTAAAGTGTTACATAAACAGGACAGGTGAAATATTATCATGTAAAGCAACCATAAACACATGAAAAGACCTAGGTTTACAATTTATGATTAAAACTCTACTATCTACATAATATACCTAGACATAAAATGTAAAAACTTAAATATCTTAGAAACAGTAGCCAATCAGTTGTTTTAATTGTCATATTTGAATTCAGCACATCAAAATACATAATAAATAGCACATTTTATCTCTGAAGCAGACGACTTCTCAAAAATTGTAGACCAGTGTAATAGCAGCCACTGTGACCCCACACTGCTAAAGTGCTCTGTTTGAGACGATAGGCTTGTTGCGCCTCTCACACCATTTTCACACTAATATATCACTCTATTGACTCCTCTGAAGTTATTCTTTATTTCCACATGTGTAAAAGTGTGAGACGAGAACCATGCAAGGTATCTTAGCGATCAAAAATAATGTCAACACTTCATCAAAAATCCCACCTGACTCCCAGCCCAGTGTTCTACCCATTATATTTCATATATAATTCCATAAATTAAATATATATTTGCCTATTTTTTCTTGAACAAGGAGTGACATTGTACATACTGATAAAGAGAGCCCAAACTGTGCAAACATATACATTGCAACTAAAATATTTCTCAGTGAAAACTCTGGGATAATTGGTACCATAGCATGAAAAAGAAAATAACTGTTCACTTCAAGACTTTGAAAGAAGATAGCCTGTCTTATGCTAACTATATTTATAAGCAGTTTCTTGATGAATATTTATTGGCAGTTGTTAAAAGCCAGGATGCAGTCATTTGGGATATTGCTAACACAACCATATTTGCACCCATCTATGAACACTCGACAACATATCTTATAAACATACCAAATGCTAATTCACTTCAATTATTTTAATAAGTAGCTCTCAGATTTCGGGCAATAAAATTATGCTTGCCTTTTGTTCAACCCTAGATCCGAAGTGCAGGGTAATTACATATCTGTGTTGAAAGTGTAGTCAAAGGTAACAATAAAATATTCTTTTTATGCAGCTTCTTTCAGAGTACCATATTATTGTGACACTATAAGGGCCATTAATTAGCCTTCCTCACTGTTAGCTATACATGTATCCCCATTTCAGAAGAAATTCTTCAAATGGTACCTGCAAACTCCCCTTTCACAATTGTCTCATTTTCTATCAAGCATATGTTTGGCTTTATTTTTAGGTTTCCAAAGTACACCTGGAAGATTCTCTCTCAGCACAGGTGTATGATATGAAAAATAATTGCACAACTTGCAGATATCCAGCTATCCAGATTTCTAATGTTTCTCTCCCCACACCCCTTTTACTTGAGACTGAAGCCGAAGGTAAAAATAAACATGATTTAAAAGTATGGAAACATGGAGACATAGATAGGAATAACATTTTATTTCAAATTAAAAAGAACAAAAGAATGTATGGTTTAGACTGTGTGGAGAATCCCATCTTTTTCAATTAGTATGGACTATAAATGCTAAAAGCTAATCACTAGGAAATATTTCTGTAAGAATACATGTTTTTGACCACAGGAGGGCACTGTCGCCTCAGAAAGGAAACAGGCAAAGACCATAAGTCTGTCAATGGAAAACAGAATCTTAAAGTTATCAGTGACTGCTTCTTAAAATTATTTGCATAAACACAGCAATGGCATGATGCATTCTGTAATATATTGACATGGATGCTTCTCCAAAAGAATGTACTACAGCTCTAAGACAACCCAAATCCTATGTGATAGAAATGTTACTAAAGTAACGGTGCCATCATAATCAGGGGCGGCTCCAGGCACCAGCGCACCAAGCACATGCCTGGAGTGGCAAGCCACGGGGGGCGGCCTGCCGGTCGCTGTGGGAGTGGCAGTCAGGGAGCCTTCGGCGGCATGCCTGTGGGAGGTCCGCCGGTCCCGCAGCTTCGGCGGCAATTTGGCAGCGAGTACGCCAAATCCGCGTTACCAGCGGACCTCTCGCAGGTGCGCCGCCGAAAGCCACCTGACTGCCGTACTTGGGGCAGCAAAATACATTGAGCCGCCCCTGATCATAATATCAGTAATAGAATATAAACGCCATGTAAATTGTTAATAGGAAAATTGTTGTCCTGTGATGTCAGACCTTACCTTCATTTTCCTCATAAATAACTAAATTAATGGGCAATAGGTCCATCAATAGTCATTAGCCAAGATGATCAGGGACATCCCATGCTCCAGTTGTCCCTAAACCTCCAACTGTCAGAAGCAAGAGGACAGGGAACTGATCACTCAAAATTGCTCTGTTCTGTTCATTCCCTCTGAAGCCTCTAGCATTGGCCACTGTCAGACGACAGTATTCTGGGCTAGATGGACAATTGATCTGACCCAGTATGGCCATTCTTATGATCTTAATATATACATTCTTGATCTGTCTCTTTTATTGTTAACACTACCAAAAGAATCTACCTCCAGCATACAAAAATTCCATTTCATACAGGGTTTAAAGAATTAACTGATTAGGCAAAATACTGGGGTTTAATGGAAAAGGTATATTTTATTATTTTTAAGATATATTATATGAAAATACCTTCACTATATGAAGGGTTGGCTTTCATGAATATAGCCTTTCAATTAGAAGTGATAGTTATACTACCTTAATCAAAGCAATCCTGGGCATCACTCTGAATAAATCTTTTAGCCAAGGTAAAGAAACAAGTGTTAAGTGACTACAAAGGTCCCTTAATACAGGGTGAGCTTGGAGCACAATTTAAAAGGCTGTGGAGCCCCAGACGTGGACCAGGACCCCCACTGTGTTAGGTGCTGTACGAACACCAAAGAAAAAGAAAGCTCCTGCCCCCAGGAGCTTACAAGGTAAGCAAAAGATGTGTGTAGACTTCAGTAGGTGGAGAAATTGGAGTGTAAACTCTTTGGGACATGGATTCTCCATTTTTCTCAGTGATGGTGCAGGGCCTTGTGTAATCAGACTGGGGTTTTCAAAGGCATTGAAGGGAGTTAGCTGCCCAAATCCCATTGAATTCCAATGCAAGTTGGGTGCAAATGTCCCATAGGTTCTTGAAAATACTATATTAGTGCCATTGTACTGACTGGAAAAGTTTGGTGCCATTGTGATATAAATATTCAATATTATAACTGACATTTATTGGGAAAGATTGTGGAGGAAATGCAAATTTCCCCCTTCTCTCTGGAGTCAGACTGCCACTTCCAACTCATTGGGAAGTAGCAGGAACATCACAGCTGCTACAACATCCCTTCTCACAGTAGCAGGTAGGGTGGGGTGCAGCCTTGATTCCACCATCCCAACATACCTTGAAGCATAACTACACTGGTGCATGAGGGAGTGTCTGCTGTGCTAGACATAGGCTCAGTGCAGTTTGTACCTTCTCTAGAGCACTGGGAAAACTGGGAGGGAAACTGCGTCTCCTTAAGTCATAATATCCACTCTCTCCCAAGCTGTTCCAGGGTCAATGCAACAATGTGCTGCCCCTTGTTACGGGCTAGATTGCAAAGTGCCAGTCTAACCCATTATTACTAATGACATACATTTGGTAAGATCTGATCTATCTGCCTGATGTTTCTTCACTTCATTATTAATTATTACATTTAAAAAAAAATTGAAAACCAGAGACTCTCTTACTAAGACCTATATATGGTTTTCTGCAGGAGTTTGCTATATTTATGAGTTAGCATGTGGGAACTCCATAGTTAAGATACTACTGAAAAATGCAGTTAGAGAGACATCTTACTCTATGGTGGTTTTGCAAGAAAGACAAAATAGCTATTTTCCAAACTCACACAATTTACGAAAGGGATGCAGATTTAATATCTGTGAAAAATGTAAACGATTCCACTAAATAAGTTAAAGTTTAGAAGCTGTTCAAAATGACCCATTTCTGTTTTTTATAAGTTTTATAAAGTTCTGAGGGTCTGTCTAGTTTAATACCTTTAAAGAGGTGAAGTGTCAAATTTACCATGTGAAGAGATATTGATAGTATCTTGTCTAATACAGCATGGTTTTGTTTGCATTTTTCACCATAACTTCTTTCATTTCTGCCAAAGCATTTGATGATAAACGCACATGATGATGGATGGATTTTAATATAAATGGGACAGTGAAGCTACAGTGAAGGTGATATATAATGAATTTAACCAGGGCCACTGTCAGGATTTAAAGAGCCCAGGAAAAAGAGCCCACCAGCTGTTCCATCCGCACCCCACCACCAAGTGGTAGACCCTACCATCAACCCTACAGCCTCATCCTCCCCTCACTTTTGTTTCTGTCCCTCACAATGATTTTAATTCTGCCCCTCAGTCAAAAATGACTATTTTACTTACTATTTCTAGGCTTTCATTGTATTTGTTCATTCATTTTTCAACCACACAAAGACTAAACAGTTTAAAAAAGAATTAAAACATTCATCTGCTGCAACAAAAAAAATAACATTCCATTTCCTTACAGTTGTACAGCTGCCAAACTTCAATAAAAAAACCAAACAGATTTCTGGTTTTGGAGAAAACACATTCAACATTAATATCTTTCGGGGGGGGGGGGGGGGGGGGGAGAGGAATCTGCTGCAGCACTGTAGATAGTTGCTTAAAACAAAACAAAAGCCCTCAGAACCTCTGAAATCCTACAACCGAATATTCAGTATTTGGTGTGTCTGTCTGTTATGTAAGGGACAAGGCAAGCCGTGATTATCATTGATGCTGCATGGCATCTGTACTGAGTGAGTTCCATTCCTGTCCATTTCGAAACCATGATTATAGTTTGATTATGTAATGAAGTAAAACAACATTAAGGTTTGCACTGTAGTCGATTTATAGAAGATTATCTCTGGGATTCAGCTACCCACAAGCCTGGTTTTCAATTTACATTCCAAAAGATGAATGAATCCTAATTACCTTCTACAATATGAAGAGAGAGAGAGAGGTTGGTGGTGGTGTTTTGTTTTTAAACAAAGTGTGTGTGTGTGTGTGTGTGTGTGTGTGACAACACATTCTGATCATGGGGAAAAAACTGGTTTGTGCTTGTGTGTAATGACAACCCCAGCAGATGAAACTACTACAAAATTGAAGAATCATATGGCTATCCAAAGAAATGAAATAACTTTACTGCTGGCTACCAGCCTGACAATTCATGGAGTTTGTTCAGTCCGTGGCCACTCATTTCATCTTGGATTGTGATATCTCATTTCATTTCACAAATGGTGTTCCAATATCATTTAGTTTCTAATTATAGGAGGGACCACTGTAATGATGCCAGACAGTAGCTAAATGTCCATCAATTTCATTAGTGGAACTCTCCCTTGTCCCCTTTGAATCTATGGGAACAAAACTCAACCATAAGAATTCACTGTGGCCTGAAAATTTTGGCACATTAGAGGGTCTCATTGTGGTGTGTGTTTTGAAAAGTCCATATTTGAACACTAAAATTTGAAGAAATCTTGAATGTGGGTGGCTTTGCATAGTCCAAACTATTTTCAAATGCAATTCTGTCAGTACTTCTTTCCCCGTCTGGGATGTAATTAAAAACAAACTAACTCTTTTATTTTGAAAAGCAGCAAAGCAACTGAGCTGGCATTAGCAAGCACTTTCCAGCAAAAACAGGAGGATTTTTCGTGTGCGGGATTAATGTGCATGTATGGCAGTGGCATTGATGTAATAGATTGTAACCGCTCTAAAAGAACCATTCTGTGTAAATAATCTGCAAATTAAAGAACCTTCTGCTTGCTCTCCCTTTCCCTTTCCCACTACGCTTCAAGGTAGGATGGGAGCTCTGTGTTTCACCTCTGAGCTGTTCAGATTGGTTAGAGTATTTCTTTTCTCATTAACTTCTGGGACTCAGAGTGATAAATATAATAATGAGGCAAATAACTTAGCAAATTTAAAATAAATGCACATGTATATGACTAACACCTGCAGTTACAGCAGCTAGAATAAAAATAATATGGCCAGATTTTCAAAAAAACTCAGCATGTAAAGGGTGGAGTTCTTTTACAAATCTGGCCAGATATGTCACATGGGGTCCTCAGCACTTTTGAAAATCTGGCCCTTATTTAGAAGCCTAAATGAAAGCTGTGTTCTGTAAACCTGGCCCTGAGGGTGGGTGCTGAACCTGGCCTTGATTTATTTTCAACATTTTGACCAAAAGAGTTATCATTATAAGTGCGAAAGCTCCAAGAAATAATGAGATTGTAAATTTGCGTAAGGAAAAAATATTGTCCGATGATATAATCTTGCACAGATGCAACCTTGCAGCTGTTACAGGGAGGCGACATGGATGAATGGATTATTGTTGTGGACCTGTATGGATGTTTCAATGTTTATGAATTTATTTACCTATCCCTGGTGCTTTAGATTAGCTACTATGCTAGGATTATGGAACTGCATGGGATGGAATTTGTAAAGATGCTATTAATTTAGTCATGATAAAAACATAACCATTCCTTTGGATAGATAGTGACAAGGAAAGAAATAACCTAAAATGGTGGATTTTTTAAAAATTGGTTGGGAGGGTGGTGGATGAAGACAAATTTTTAAGAGACCATATTATGGGGGAGGTTTTGCATTTATGGACTTCCTAGACGAGAATGTATTTTCAATAAATATTTGAATGACAAGAGGGAGGGAGTCCACTGCACTGAGGAATGGAGATTATTCTGAGTATAGCAGGATGCTTGGAAAAAGGCATGGAGGTAGGAGTGAAACAAACAGAGCAGGAGAAGACTTTGTACTTCCACAGTGGAACGGGTCCAGTTGTGTCTAGTTCTTGCATCTGAGAATGGCAAATGGGGAGGCTTCTTCAACATAAATTTTCCCATGCACATCCTTCCTCATTCTTCCCAAAAACCTCAGGAGAAGGTGCTATAAAATAAATATAATGCTGATCTCCACAATAGGAAAAATCAAATTAGCTAAAGCTTCTGTTCCAACTAACAAACCACTTGCATCTAGTGTCAGCAAAGCTCCCAAAAACCAGCATTACTGTTGAATGAGCAGAATTTTGTGCATGCCATGGGCATTGGTGAGTGGTATAGTTCATAGAATATTGCCTCATGGATTCTCTTTAAAGTCTTTGTGGATTGTCTGTGATATGGCAAAGGTCAGTTTGAAATTCCTCTGAAAGCCTTTCATTCTGGGAGAGGAGAGAAATTCAAGGGTACTGGGCATTAATTTTTCATCTTTACATTTCTAGTTATTTTCAGAGCCAAGAGACAGCATTATATAACCCCCACTGCTGTAATAAAACCAGATTTTTTTTCTGTTTTTCCCTCAACAGGGTGGAGTACATGAAATGCAGGGAAGTCAAGTTCTATAGGGAGGGTACAGATTTTACAGATTCATTCTGTCTGAACCCCTAGCAGAAAGTACCACTAGAACACCAGCATCATGCTTCCACAGAATGCACACAGAAATCACTCGACTGATGGTCTTATAAACAAAGAGCCAGGAAGATTCTGTGATGCAAGGAGGAACATAAGATGCTTTATTGCTTGAGTTCCTGCATTTTTTAAAAAAACAACCTCCATTTCATTTATTTTTGGCTTCCTTTAAATATTTTAAAAGATTGCATCAGTGTTTCACTGGAATTTTTGTTTTAAACCCCCAGGAAACCAATCTAAACTACCAAGAAAAGACTAAAACTCACCCGGGTATGAGATCCTGGAGGGCAAAACATCAAGGAGCAAAAGTATTTCAGATCAAAACCAACTTTCTCCAAAGCTCAGCATGATCAGCTCCCAGCTGTCAGGCACTTCAGAGAACCAGGGCAGCTCAGTGATAAAAGGAGATGAATTTCCGCACAAGTACAAGAGCCAAACAAAGCTAGAGAGAGTGAAAAGTGGATTGATTTCTTGGAGGAAACAATGCCAGACAAATACCGCAAGGAGGCAGTGTGGACTAATGAATAGGTCTCTGGACCAGAGTTTAAGAGTTCTGAGTGCTAGTCCCATCTCTACCACTGACCAGCTCGGTGACATTGAGCAAGTCACTTCATCTCTCTGTTCCTTTACTGGCCCCATTGTTACTTCAGAATATAAGCTCTTTGGAGGAAGGAGTATCTCTCATTATGTGCTTGTACAGTGCCTGGTAGATTGAGACCCTAAATTATATGGTATTTTTCACCGAAAAAAGTTTAAGCTGAAAATTTTTGCCCAGCTTTCGTGAGGAGGAGATTGGTTTCCTGGCTGCCAGTATTAAGAGTAAGGGCTGTCTGTACTTTCTGCATTTGCTTGTGTGTCAGCGTTCTAGGGAAATACTCATTAGTGAATTACATCCATTATTGGTATGTGCTGAAGAACTGTGAAGCACCCACTAGGACATCCTTTAAGTGTGTACATTAGTCTTCATTAGACATAGAAATAAGCTCCCATGAGGGAAAAAAAGATAACAAATCACAGTCTAAACAGCTTAGAGGCCGGTAGTTTCTTCTTTCAGAACCTTCCTCAATACAGTTATGTCTAACAACTAAGGCACAGATGCAAGCTTGAATATCAGATGCAACAATCTTTTCCCTGTTCCAGTCAAAACCAGGTATTTTAATTAACCCATGTCTGCATTTTTGTCTAGAGTCTCACTTGAGCATGCGGAACAAAGGTGTCAGATAAGCATGATAAAGGTGCAGTCACTAAAAAGAAGTTGGCCACACTGATTTTTGTGGATCCTCATCTCCTGGGCATTGCATGTCTTTGTAACAGAAAGACATGATGGAAGGGTCAGGGAGAAAAGGAATGATAATATTTCTACTTCACTCTTAATGATTTAGTGTTTTTCTGAGTAATATCAGAGACCACGAGACTGAAGGAGTAAGCAAAGCAATCGATAATATAGTGGCCTTCAGAATCGTTATGTAAGAACTACAGGGCCGGAACCAGGGAGGTTTTGGGCCACTGACACCTCTGCATCACCACAGGAGGATTAGGCTAGGCTCCCTGCTGGGCTCAGCAGGAAGAAGCACCTAACAGGACCTGAGTGGCATTCCCTCACAGCCTACTGGTTGGCCGATACCAGTATTTAAACCAGTAAGCCATGAAGTAGAGCTGTCTGAGCAACAACACAGACTGCCTGCCTGTCTCTGCTCCAGACCATGCTTGTGATAGACCCTAGGCTTTGGCTTTTGACCCTGGTTTGTCCTCAACTTGACTATTTGAGTGCTGTCTGTAACCTGACACCTGACTCTGATCTATTGGTAACCTGATCCTACCTGCCTCCTGAGGCCTGATTCTTAGTTTGCTCTCTCCTGGTACCTGACTGGCCTGACTTCTACTGTGACCACTAGGTATGACCACCCACATCCCAGTTGTGACATGTTAAGTGACTTCAGCTATTGGACCCATTGTTAGAGACAAGGAAAATAGCCTAAACTTTCCATATTCTAGCCACATACAGAAGGTTGTCCAATATGTACTGGGGAATGTGGACTTTTTCGAGGTGATCATGTGTTTTTTTGACCAAAAATTTTACTTTTAGCAACTGTGAAAGTATATGAAAGTTCATAACATGTCACAATAACCTATGACTTTTTGTCTGCCTGAGAATTAACCTTAGAGAATAGGTCAAGTTATTTTCAATACATAAATGTTGTGAACGGGTGCAAGAAAGCTAGAGAGAAAAATTGAATTAGTCCAAACAAAAATGGCCTATTGATATAAGTCAAGGACTATGGTGACAGCATTCTTAGTAAGCAAGAAAATGTGGGAATGAAGTTACCTATACCAAGTTTGGCCTTATAGAAATGGATTTACTTGGTGGACAAAATAATGAGGATAAAATATGCCACCCACTTTTACACCTTAAAAACAGACTTTAAAAAAAATCACCTTCTTTCCCCATGTCATCCCCAAACCTGACAGCATTGCAACTCATGTAGACTCTTCTCAGCTTCCTTGACTTCAGGTCAGAAGGAGCAGATCAGGCTAAGGGATTTTCTTTCCAAGAGAAAGGCCAGCTTGCCTTGCTCTTGTTTAAGGACTTTGTTTTTACCTATGAGTGGTGAATATCATCACATCTAGTTCTCGGCCCATCAGAGGGGATATTTAGTTGACCGCACCACAGAGACACATAAGATACTGTATTGTTCTCTCTTCCCATATTTTATTGCTTTCTGCCTCTTTCCATCTTTTCTACTAATCCTATCTCTCAGTCCCTTGGCTTTTCATCAAATCCTGAAATCCAAGCCTGCCATGTTTAAAGAAAAAGGATCAAACCAAATGATGTCCTTTATCAGAATGTGAACCAAGGTCCAATCAGCAGGTCTCATAGTAAACTTTCCATCCAAAGCATCCACTCATAACCAACTAGTAGTCCAATGTTCCAAAAACATCAGCAAAAGCCGTATTTCACTCATCTTTGTTATCCTGTATCAGTAGCTGTGTTAGTCTGAATCTGTAAAAAGCAACAGAGGGTCCTGTGGCACCTTTAAGACTAACAGAAGTATTGGGAGCATAAGCTTTCGTGGGTAAGAACCTCACTTCTTGCATCTGAAGAAGTGAGG
>NC_048305.1:24155333-24203964 GCF_013100865.1 Trachemys scripta elegans | reverse complement strand
GATTAAACACACAGAAAAAAACCAGGAAATGAAAACTAGCATTTATATTGAAACTGTGGTTGGGTGATTTTGCAACACGTACTTTATTTGGACCCAATTAAAGTTTTTATCCTTTTGGAATTAAAAATTAAAGTTTCTTTTTTCATTAATAACCTTTCTTTGTTGAAAAGGAACATGTTAATTTTACTCTCAGTCCTGATGTGTGGAGGGCATTCATTTATCCTGTTTTTAAGAAACAGACAGATAAAAGGTGGAGGAGAGACAGGATAAAAAAGCAACAGAGGGTCCTGTGGCACCTTTAAGACTAACAGAAGTATTGGGAGCATAAGCTTTCGTGGGTAAGAACCTCACTTCTTGCATCTGAAGAAGTGAGGTTCTTACCCACGAAAGCTTATGCTCCCAATACTTCTGTTAGTCTTAAAGGTGCCACAGGACCCTCTGTTGCTTTTTTATCCTGTCTCTCCTCCACCTTTTATCTGTCTGTTTCTTAAAAACAGGATAAATGAATGCCCTCCACACATCAGGACTGAGAGTAAAATTAACATGTTCCTTTTCAACAAAGAAAGGTTATTAATGAAAAAAGAAACTTTAATTTTTAATTCCAAAAGGATAAAAACTTTAATTGGGTCCAAATAAAGTACGTGTTGCAAAATCACCCAACCACAGTTTCAATATAAATGCTAGTTTTCATTTCCTGGTTTTTTTCTGTGTGTTTAATCAATCAACTTTCAACTTGAATGAATGTTTTTGTGTGTTGGCCAAATAACCGAGTAAATCCAAGATCTCTGTAAAAATAAATAAATAAACATAAACCTATCACTATTTAATGTTGGACAGTGCAGCCCATAGAGATAGTGCTTGCTTATATTTATATAGAAATGTGTTGAAATGTAAGTAGGATCAAAAATCTATTTCCAAAAAATAGGCTTGACAATAGTTAAATAGGGCCTGGTAAAATTAGTACAGTAAAGTGGGACAGCTCAGAGGCAAGTTAGAGATAAGTTAGGATATAACCCCAGGTCATGTTGTAAACACGTTCTGGTACTAAGTGGTTTTAACAAATGTTTTTGCATTTTCCTAAACATTAACAATTTACTTATCTATCTTGATAGTTATTGATTACCCCCAATACATCATTTCATTTTTTCATGCAAGTACAAGTTAAGCAAATGAGCATCACAATATAACCATAGATTGCACTATTTTATATTAAAGGGTTTTAAAAATATTTATAATTCATTGAGTCATTCACAGTCCTCCAATAAATTAAATTATCTGTAACTGCCCTGGAGGATCGACCCTTAAAGAATTCAGTTTGGTTTTACTCTTCCCTTTGTAAATTACTAATTGGGAACATGTGCATTGAAAGTTACAGTAGAGAAAGAGTTTATAAACACCTTTACCTCTTGGGCATTTAAGAGCACTATCGATACAACATTTCTGGTGCTGGGACTCTAGACAATGATAAAACTGATCTACTTGCCAAGGAAGATGCACTAAACAGAGTGCTGCAGGAATTTACATGATCTGATCAGGCATCTCCTGTAAAATTCCAAGTGGGAACATTGACTTGAGGTCAGGGAAAGAAAGCACAAGCTACTTATGATGCCACTGCTTTCACTTCTGCAGGTGGTAGTCTGTTAGACAGAACTGGTATGACCTTTATCAAAGATGACCCCAAAAAGGATTTGGTCCAGGCCCAACTGAATGATTCAAAGGTATCCATTATGTCCAAGATCCTGTTAAATATCCTATTACTGATAACAACGGGAAACAAAATCCAGTACTGCAAACAATGTAATTTAAAAGTCAGACTTAGCATTAAAAAAAAAAACCCAACCATTGTTTAAAAAAAACAGACAAAATTAATCAGGATGGTGCCTCTGTCCTGGTGGTGTCACTGAGCAGAGAACTTAGTAGTGGGTAAAGAGCAACAGGAGAGCTGGTAGGAGCCCCCCTGAGGGATCAACCACTCCAGTGAGCTGTCAAAGACAGCTAAACATGAACGACCTCTGTACAGCCTGGGGGAAGCAGGGACTGTACTTCACATGGGGATCTCTGAGACAGAATATCTCTCAGGGCTACTTCTGGGCTGATGCAGCTTATGCGTGACTCCTTGCTGAGGGCTGTGTCTAATTTATACCACCTTAAACAACTTTTCAGAATATGTCCTCCTCTAATCCCCAACAAATCTCAGTTATACTCCATGTCTCTCTGCTTACTTCTGTGTTACTGCTGCACTGTGACTCAATACAGTCCTGCTGCAGCAGTCTGTAGCTGTTTGTGATTATCAGCATGAGTTGATCACACCTGAGCAGTTCACTGTATCAGTCTATGAGCTCCACTCTGTCCATTATCTTGGTATATGATTGCAAGTTGTGTGTGTGTGTGTATATATATATATATGCTGGAATTGGGAGAAGAAGGGGACCATGTACTTTTTATCTGTTTGTACAGCAATGAGCATTTGTCAGTGTTCACATAATAACAATAACAGTGCTGGTGTTCTCTGCTCTTACTCTCACTCCCAATATGCAGCCAAGTGCAGTCTGTATAATATGTATCCCTGAATTCCACACTGTGTCCTTCCTATAGTCTAGCCAAATGCAGTGGTGCAAGTAGAAATCATTTCTTGCCGGTACTGCACTCATGGGAGGGACCCAAGGAAGATCACGTGACCTCCCCACGTGATCCTTCATGTGACTCATCCCTGTCCCACCCCCACCCAAGCCCCCAAACAGATGCAGTTGTAAAATGATGCTTTAGGCCTCTGGTGCCACCTGTACTTCCAGGTGTCATTGAGGATCCAGCAGCACCCCAAATTGAAAACTTCTTAAATGAAAGAAAGATAGGAAGGACAATCACCCCACTTTCCCTTAACACACGATCAGTGCCTCCCTTATGTCCAAACTAAGCTTCTGCCAGCTTGCCTCTATCTAAGTATTGCTCTCCACCAGTTACTAGGAAAGCAAAGATGCTGCACCATCTGGATTTGATGGAAAAGAGGCATAGAACTGTGTGTGCCATGTGCATCTTGATAGAACTACAGCCCAAATTGTTTTATTATTTTCCTCAGCATGACATACAGGAGGGGCAATCAAAATCAGCCTGGCAGAACATGCATGAGAACTGTCTCTGGACAGATAAGCAATTGATTGAAATCACATTCTCTGATCTCTTGGGGCCAAATCCTGTTCTCGTTGAAATCAAAAGGAGTTTTGCTATTGAGTTAAATGGGAACAGGCTTTGACATTTGGAGAGGAAAGAACAAAACCACTCAAGCAAGGGCAGTGTTGCTTATACCACAGGTATCAAAGGCTGCTGACTAGTGTGAGAAAATCAGCAGACATCTGATCTTTGTCCATTGCAAGGGAAAAATCAGCCTCTTTGAGAATGTATTATTATTATTACTGCTGGTCATAATGTGCCCTCTGCTCATGAGGTTATGTATGTGTCTTGTAGCACTCTTCTGAACACCAGTTGGAAGGAATTTTTTTTTTCAGTAAGTGTGGACTGATTCTTTTCTTTTAGAAGGTATGTAATTTTTTCAGGTTCACACTGATTAACACAGAAAACAATTGGGGCAGTTAAACTTTCTTCAAATTCCAACTTGAAAATTAAGTTCAGCTATATTTTCCAGTACAGTGATGAAATGGGTGTTTGTATATACAAACATCAACATGCTTAACTACTCACTTTCCCCCAAAATATGTAGTATTTCAGTCTGTTTATATGGAATATGGGAGTTGGGTGAGGAGCCATTTCAGCATATGTATGACTTATTAAAATACAAAGTTTAAGTAGAACTGTATCCCAACTGCATTATTGTATTGCACCCAAACATTGCATTTCAATGGGAGATTCAACTTCCTTTATAGGAACAGAACAGACTCCTGAAACTCTTACCACAAAAGTGGTCCATAGACATGCAAGTAGTAAGAGTTCCAGGAGTTTGTTAGACTAGTTTGGCTGCAAAAAAGAATTCTATATACACTGGGGACAACATCTGATACCTGTCAGGCTGCAGAACTGGGCTAACATCAGAATCCAAACATCCTCTGGTCAGTGCAAGCAGAGGCATTCCTCTACTGATTTGAACTTGATGTGATGCAGTATGAATGTCATGGATAATTCAGACCAATGGGGAAAAACAGAATCAAAAACACTGTTTAAACACCTTCTGTCCTCCCACCCCACCATTCTCCTCTTGAGAACTCCTGACCAATTTAACAGCACAATACACATGTTAACAAACTTAAACAAAGCCTAGAGTACCACCATACTTGCACTACTGGTCAAATGCAGCTTCTGTCCAAGATTCTCAGTGCTGCTACTACTTATTTCTGGACAGTGTCATTATCTCTCTTTTGCCTAGAGTGAGTGTTGTTCTCCACAAGGTGGAAGGGATGTTTAATATTTTCAAGAGATGGATGCTGCTCGAGAATGACCATCAGGAAACGTCCGACAAAGTGGGCATTCACCCACGAAAGCTTATGCTCCAATACATCTGTTAGTCTTAAAGGTGCCACAGGACTCTCTGTTGCTTTGATCAGGAAACAGTGCATGGTTTCTGTTTCCATCTGACACTGGCTATAAAAGGTGTCCATGGACCCCATGAGGATGTTTCCGCAGTGAGCTAGGAAAACAAATTGCTGATGTTCTGCTTGTCTGCCTCTGATGCCCATCCTAGTGCAAAATTATGCAACATTTTGTACCGGAACAAATCCACCACAGTAAAGTGACACTGACATATAGTCTTGTATACTGGTGAGGAGCTAATGTGACTCAGTGGCTGGGCGGGGGACATGGCATTTGGGAGGCAAGGGCTCTACTCCCAGGTCACAGTGTGAACTTGATCAAGTCATTTAATCTCTAAAATGGGGATAATGATTCCCACCCACATTGTGTAAAGGGCTTTGGGATTTATGGGTGAAAAATGATATACAAGTTTTATGCATTTTCATTATTGTAATATTTCTAAATATTTCCTGAATAATAGAACCTCTGTATATAAATATCAACTGAATATAAAGATTAAGCTACTTGCCAGTACCTAATATAGCTATCAGGCCAAATCCTCCTCTGATGTACAACCATTGCAGGCACTGGCTAAGGATATTGCATGTTTCACACAGTAAAATGTACTATAGTCTCGTGAAAGTTTGAAAAATCAGTGAAAAAGCTAATAAGCAAAAATCAAAGAACAGGTTTGGCAGAGGTGTAGGATCAATTAACAACACAGATGTGCCAGCAGGGAGTTTTCCTACATGGTGGGGAATTCTTTCCTGGTGACTTGTCTGTGGATTATGACCCCTGCATGCCACCTGAGTGGCACAAAGTGGCCAAAACTGGGCTGGAGATTCTGGACCACTATGCTGACTGTCATGTAGCAAACCTTTCAGAAGCTGGACTGTGTCAGAAAGTATATTTCCACCCCACAACTGTACCAAAAAGCTAGGATATAAATATAAACTTTAGAAATAAAAACAACTGGGCAAAAATATGCCTCCAGATACGTGTCTCTTTCTCGCTCAGAAAATGAAAGCCCCAACAATCTCAAGATGCATTGTCTTCATCTGAAGATCTTGCCTTTTCAGCCTTAATTATTTGCTGAACACAGACAAGAAGAGAGGGAAAAGAGGAAGAAATAGCATATGTACATTTTTAAAGAATTTGCTAGTTCTTATTTCTTAATTGGATTGCATGCAACCATGTACAAATATGTCCATAGACCAGTGGGAACCTTCTATTTTATTCATAAAACAGAACTTTTAACTATGTATGATATTATATTGCTGTCCATTTCAGCAGTAATATAATTATTGTTATTTGTTATATTTGCTTTGGGTTAGTCCTAAGAGTGCCAGTCCTGGTTCTTCTAGGCACTCTTCAAACAAAAAACAAAAAGGCAGTCCCCTCCCAAAGGCCTTACGAGTAATAGTAGTAGTGGTAGCTTTTGCTCTGTCTCTTTTGTCCATCTAAGCTATGTAATGTGCTTAAATGTGTACTTGCATCATTCCCATCACTCCAATATCTGACTGCCTAAAGCTGAAATTCAACTTCCATTATAATTCCATTTTTCAGTTACTCTCAACTCTTTCAAATAAAACAATTTGGGGATGAAATGTCCCCTGTTTAGTCTCTGCTCAGAGGTGAATTATTCTGAAAAGTGTGGCACTTTTATCAAGCACAATCTAGCCCTGATTTTTGTTCAGCCATTTTGTGTGTGTGTGGCCTGCCCCTTTAAAGGTTAGAGGCCTGGAGACGACAGCCCCATCCAGTTAGGTCTGCCTGCCACACCTGGAATGGCATTAATTAGTAGAACCAGCTGGGTATGGAGGAGCTGAGTCTCCTGTAAAGAACAGCAGGAACCTGAAGAGAAGGGTATGCAAATGCCAATGCTAGGAAGCTGCAGCGAGAGGGAGAGATGCCTGTACGGATGACAGTGGGACCAGGGTAGTTGCTACAATAAGGCAGGGCTAGGTGCAGCCTGCTAGGGTAGGAAGGACCTAGCGACAACAGAGGAGTTTGGCTGTGTCCAGCTTAAGGTTGGGAGGAAGACTGTTGTGTTAGTTTTGAACTTTAAATTAATACAACAGCTCCTAAGGAGGGCTGTTGTCATGAAAGCCTTTGTGGAGTTTATTTAAAAAGACTCTTGAAAGGTGAGAAACCAAGGCAGGCCACCGCAGAACAAACTTTGGCCATTATGGGTCACTTGTCATTGGATTGGCTATCTCCTGAGTGGCCTCAGGGTCTCCCCTGCAGGAGCCTTGCTTACTCTTTACAGCTTCCTGCTGCTTTTCATAGAAGCTCCACCATGCCCAGCTAGTTCTACTAATTAACCCCACACCTCATCCCAGGTGTGGCAAGAAGAGCTAATTGGAGGGGGCTGGCCTGCTCTAGGACTCCAGCCATTAAAAGGGCAGGCCACCCTATCATAGTGTGCTTATTTACATATGTTACATAAATTCTAATTAGAAATTTTGCACAACCAACTCCACAGCAGTTAGACCACTGTTATTCAAACTAGGAAGTATTGCATTCTGCATATCGGAGGAGCGGAGGGACTCCCTTGGGGGTACATGGCTCAAATGGGGCATGGATGGGCCAAGATTAGATGACTCTATGGTGCTACTTAGCTACACAGGAAGAGCAGGTTGCACCCTTGAAAGGGTACAATAATGTGCATGCTGTCCCATGCATCAAGTTGATTTGGGAGACTTTTTGCTTTAAAGCAGGATTCTGCCTACCAGGCACAATCTAGCCCTGATTTTTGTAAAATACATGGGCAGTAGGATTTTGTTAGATTATTTGCTAAATATAAGCTTTAGATCATTGGGGTGCAACTGAAGATGAGGCTTTGCTTTTTGTTTCTGATCATTAAAAAGCAGCTTCAAAAGTTGGTGATGCTGTGAAAAAATTAGCTTACACAAAATCTGCAAAGACTTCAAAACCTGCCTATGACTTTAAGAAGCCTGGTGTGTTATATGCTGTAAAATAAAGGGAGTATATGTTTCCCTAGAGGACATTAGACACAAAAGAAAGAACATAGAGATTAAATCCTAGAACTCTCACATCTTCCATTGAATGGCCTCAGTAATACATTTAACTTACATAACACCTTACACAAGTCCATGGAGTTACAAGAGAAAAATTGGGATCTCTAGTTAGCTGAGTCTTGTAGAATCTATATGATGCAGGGAAATATCTTTCTTCCCCGTTTACAGATGGGAAAACAAAAGGTTAGAAAGGGAAAGTTATGTGAACCTATGTCAGACCATTCATCAGCATCAAAACTAAGATCAGAGCTCAAGTCTAATAATTTAGGTCAATGCATAACCCATAAGACTGCTATAGTTTACAGGATAGTCACTTACCCACTATACATGGTATCTATAAACTGGGGATGGTAACTAACTGGTGTTTATATAATGCCTTTTCATCTGTAGATCTCAAACCACGTTAAGGTGCTATAGCAGACTCCCAGGGATCATGGAATTTAGTGTTTTCAGACTTCTACCACTTTTAAAAATATAACACTTGGACGCATAGTTCTGACCTTTTGTCATTATTTAGGCATGTTTACAAATAAAGAAAACACCTAATACAGTTGTATTTTAAAGTGAAATGTCTCACTAGGATGGTCTCTCCCTCAAAACTACCACTGCAGACTCCGGCGGAGACACAAATAAATGCCATTACTCATTCTCATTCTCCCATCAGTCTGCCTAAGGATGATGCCTCCTCTGTCTGTAGATTCCAAAGTAATCATGGTTTGTTGAGCATTTTGTCTTGCAGAGCCAGGTGCAAACCTTCAGCAATGTGCAAATTAATCTTGCTCACAGTCACAACCAACATTTAACAGCACAAGCAAACACTGCCAAAAGGAGGTGCTGCAGAACAGCCCACTGTATGATTGGTGAGGAAATTGAATAGAGGAAACTGTCAAGTTTAGCTTTAAAAGAACAGTTATTTATGTGCTGGGAAAGGAGACGACAAATGTACTTGGGTATATTTTTAGCCTTCTTGAGCTTTTTAGAAGGATATTGTTGCCAGGTGGAGAGTGAGCAGCTTTGGAAGAAAGAGAGAGAGAGAGAGAGAGAAATTCCAGGTAGAGAGTGTGAAGGAAAGAGAGGAAGAGAGAGAGGACATGTCAAACCCAGAATCCCTACAAATTTTAGTTAAAAAAATAAAGCTTATGGATGTGAGGAAAGAAATGGAGCAAGAAGAATGGCCCCTATTATGGGAGAACAAGAGGGGATGATTGCACATAGCAAGGACACAATCAGAAAGAGATGGTTGGGGGAAGGAAGGAAGTATGATCAGGGTATAGAAAATATAAAGTAATAGAGGCAGATTGAGTCAGAAACAGTGATATGTAAAAAGCAACAAAGAGTCCTGTGGCACCTAATAGACTAACAGACGTATTGGAGCATAAGCTTTCGTGGGGCAATACCCACTTCGTCAGATGCATGGCAGTGATATGATATTCTAGAATCATACTGGCTCTAGAATAAGAGAAGGAGACAGTCTTGAGACCTTGAAGCAGCAATCCTAAGGAAAGAATGGAGCAAGAGTGTGTTTTGATTAGGGATAATATCTCAAAAGATCCAGCTGAAGAAACATCAATATTTTATATTCAGTATCATCATTTAAGTCCTAATAGATCAGTTTAGGATGTGAAAAGTACCCATGAGACTACAGACACCATCTTCAACTTACTGTTTCTGAGTATTCAGATTTATATTAGAAAATGAAGCTCTTCCAAACAAATGCAGGCATTCACCCTTCAAAATAAACATATCCAAGGGAAGGTTCAGAGTCATGCAAAGTGTGGTCATATGGGAACTTATAGCTTACATTACAATGTGAAAATGATGGTACTGGATTTGTTTTCAGAACACAAATTGTATCCTACAAGAAACATACATTTTGAGGTTCATGTGAACTCAAAATTCACAGTGAAACTTGGGCGCCCAAAATCATAGGCATATCCTAAAAAGAAATATTCCATTGTGAATAAGAATCCTGACTGGAATAAAAAACAGCTTTAAACATGTTTTACCTTGGGAACCCTTAAAAAAAAGAGGAAGCAGAAGAAAACTCCCTTTAGTCTAAGCTGATCAGATATCCCAATTTTATCGTGACAGTCCCGATTTTTGGGGCTTTTTCTTATATAGGCTCCTATGACCCCCCCACTCCCTGTCCCAATTTTTCACACTTGCTGTCTGGTCACCCTACTTTAGTCATTGAGAAATTGTTGAGATTTTCCTTCCTGAATTAGAACAGATGAAGTGAGAGGCAGAAAGGAAATCCAACATAAACCCCAAACATGACAAATAGAAGAAGATAAAGTGACAAGTACAACTATCAGCACAAGCATTTGTGACAGACCCAGACCAGTGGGGTACAGGAGTCTGGTAGAGGGCAAATATACTGGTCACTGGATGGAGTAGTTTTCTGTTCCCTGAGTGACCAGAGAAGGGGCTGCACTAGAGTAATCAGGAACCTGCTAGAACCAGTTAAGGCAAGCAGGCTAAGTAGGGCACCTGGAGCCAATTAAGAAGAAGCTGCTAGAATCAATTAAGGCAAGCTAATCAGGGCACCTGGGTTTTAAAAGGAGCTCACTTCAGTTTGTAGTGCGAAAGTGTGAGGAGCTAAGAGCAAGAGGCACAAGGAGCTGAGAGGGAGAGGGAGAGGGAGAGGGAGAGGATGTGGATGTGGATGTGGATGTGGATGTGGATGTGCTGGAGGACTGAGGAGCACAAGCGTTATCATACACCAGGAGGAAGGTCCTGTGGTGAGAATAAGGAAGGTGTTTGGAGGAGACCATGGGGAAGTAGCCCAGGGAGTTGTATCTGTCATGTAGCTGTTACAGGAGGCACTATAGACTGCTGTAGTCCACAGGGCCCTGGGCTGGAACCCGGAGTAGAGGGCGGGCCCGGGTTCCCCCCAAACCTTCCAATTGACCTGGACTGTGGGTTCTTCCAGAGGGGAAGGTCTCTGAGCTGTTCCCCAACCCACATGGTGAATCTCTGAGGCAAGAAAATCCGCCAATAAGCGCAGGACCCACCTAGATAGAGGAGGAACTTTGTCACACATTATAGTCAGTACCAGGATCATGCTGCGCCATATAATCCAAGTCCAGCCAAATAACCCAAAGGTTATGCCTCCCCCCCATGGCATGTAGGTCATACCACAGTTTTGGTCTATTGATCCTAGGGCTAGTGGCAGCTGAGCTCACAGAACTGTTGCAAGATTCTCACTCACTTCATTAAACTTTGGATCAGACTTTTACTTCCCCAAGTAGTCATATTGAGCTCAGTCATGACGTGGTAGTGTTTTATACACACTTTGCACAGCTCTGTATGGCAACAAAAGGTATATGGCAGGGGAGAATCAGGTCCAATGTCTTTCTTATCCAAGAGGTTATGCATTAAGACATAAGTTAAAACATTAACCAACCAACCAACAAAAAAGCCCATAAAATGCAACATTTGAGGCACAATTTTGCAACCACTGGTATATGTGGGCACAAAATTGTGAAAATGGAAAATGGTTTCATTCATCAGGTGCAGGCAAACACCATAATGCAGTATTGGCTGCCACTTCTAAACTTACTGAATCAGCAGCAAGGGCAGAAAAAGCTGATTTTGCTAAAATATGAGCTTAGCCAAACCTAATGGAAATTCCAATAACCTCCAAGAGGCCTCTTTTGGTTTCAACTGGAGTGTCAGTATCTTCAGAAGCCATAAGTCCCTGGAACTAGTACCACAATAGACATTGTTTTCTGTTAAAAGCTAGTTACACCAACTGGACTGGTTAAAAATCTTCAATTGAAACTTCTGAACCATTTCTTAAAACTGTGCTTATGAAGCCTGTTTGAGGTTCTGTAAAATTCTGGTTAAGGCCTGCGGTCTCCTTTGGTTCCTTCTATTCATACTGGTGGTGGTTGATGGCTTGCAGAGCAAACAGAATAGCTGATGCTATTTCATGTCTGAGTTAACATTTCTTCCTTGTTTGCTGAACAAAATGGGAGTGGTATTGGGAATGAGAGACAATTCGAATTTCGGAAACCTGTACCCCAGATGTTGACTTCCCAATGCTGAATATGCAGATACATTACCAATTCCAAGCTGGGATGGACCTATGTTTTGCAGGGCCCTATATGAGGCAAATGGGTCTCATCATCCCTTCCCATTCAACACACCTATGAAACCCTGTCTCCTCCTTCCTGCTATAAACCTTTCTTGTATGGTGATTCAGCAGCTTCTAGTGACCCCCTAAATGGCCTGGGAAGCTAGGAGATAGAGCTGGTGCCATACTGCATTCATGAAAAATTCACTTTTTGCTGTAATTTGCAGCAGTAGAGTAAGGCAGAAACACAGAGAGGGAATAAGGGATGATGCTTGTCCTGGCAGGTTGGATATGTGCATTGTAATACAGAATCCATGGAAGTGCAGGGTTCTGTATGGTCACATAGGTTGCATTGAAGCTGCCACTCTGTTCATGTTATTCATTTTCTACAGATAAAGCCGTCAATGTGACTAAATGTGACTAAACAGATTAGGATGCATAAAACAGTCACCCAAGCTTGTTCATGTTTATCTTTCTGTGGAAGACACTATCATAGTAGACCTGAGGTTGAGATGATTGGTTGGATGTAGGAATAATACACTGGCTATTCACTTGCAGCTGGAGTCCATTACTTATAGCCTCTAAGTGAGGCAAAATCAGTCATGATGTTGAGTCAATTGTTATAGCTGAGCAGGGTACATAAAAAACAAACAAAGCGATAAAAACCCCACTGATAGCTCGTCATACTACATGGAGGTATTTGTTTAGCAGGAGCCCAGGAATTTCCTGGCAGGGATGTGAAAATGCTTCTTTCTAACTGATTGCCAGTGTCTTTAGACAAGTTGACGTTCCTATAAGGACAGAGAAAGCAATCTTTCTTCAACAAGCTGTCTGTCCAGCAGCACGTTTCTTTTTAGCCTCCAGTGGCATCATTCCATAAGAAGCATTTACCATTAATTCACACACGCTGCATACAGGAGAATGAAGTAGGAGCCAAGAGAGACAGCAGTTCATGTAAAGCACTGCAGTAAAGCGAAACAGGATGAGTAAACAATTCTCAATGACCACAGGCTTTAACTGCATAAACGACAGTAATGGTGTTATTAAATTGCATCCCAAAGGGATGCCAATGAATCTTAAATATTACATCTAGTTTTAGTATAAAAATGTCTCTGTTCAAAAGAAAACCTTTGTGTCTGCTCAGCTTTGTGGGCCAGATTTTGGAGCCCTTATACCACTTCGTGAACACTTACTCATGTGAGTAACCCTATTGGAGCCAATGGGACTGCTTGCATGAGCAAGTTCTCACAATTCTGAGCAAGGGTTCCAAGATCTGGTTCTTTTTTTCACCTCTATTACTACTATTTATATGTATTGCCATAGAATGGAGGAGCCCCAGTCCCGGAGCAGGACTCATTGTGCTAGATGCTATACAGAGATCAAAAAGCCAGTTCCTGCCCCCAAAGAGCTTACAATCTAAGTAAATTATCACTGAAACTTTGTAATATTATAATTTAGAAAGTCAATTTCTATTCCTTGTGATTTTTCTTCATCTGGATCATTACTGAGTCTTTCCTTTATATTTATTTTTATTTAAATACTGTACACCCAGTTTTCAAACTTGGGTGCCTACATTAGTACCACCAATTTTGTATTCAGATGTTCATACTGACAGTCCCTAAATTCACCTTTTGAGTTCCAGTGCTGACTTTAGCCACTTCAGGGAGCTCTAGTTCAACTAGTCAAGTCTGAAAACTGGGCTCTGCAAATGAATTTTAGCACTTCTAAAAGTGAGGGAAATCAGCACAGGCAAGAGATCGGCATAGATATGGGAGAATTTGTTGTGAAGGCTTTTGCCTCAGCTCTGTTAATATACCGCCATCCGGATTGGAACTGGTCATATTTTTCCTAATTTTGCATGCAGAGCTCACTAGGTACCCAAAATCCTGGATGCTTGTCTGAACCATACCCAAACTACATGCACCTCTTAGAATTGAAAATTTAGGCGGAAAATTGCAGAAGAGTTTTATATTTCATGCTTTCAGTGAATATCCAAAAAATGTCATGGGAACACACTTAAGGTATTTTGGCTCTTCCGGTTTGCATCTCATCTGGAAGTTGAAGTTGCAGATGCTTGAGAAAATTAATTAAAAACAAAAATGAACTGAACTTTCTCAGAAATGGCTCTATTTGGAGCTTTGGTTGAAATTCTGAGTCACATATTACTTTTAAAAAAAATCTAAACTTGTTCTTATAGGGAATCCTCTTATCACTCAGAGAGACACAAATCCTCTTATCAACTTGCATACATTTATGGACAAATGAGAACAACTACAGAGAGGAATACAGGGTAGGGAGCCCTTTTCACTTACCTTACCTGGGAGCACGCTTGTGTCTGTTGGATGGGTTGAAACTACTGAGATGTGCTGAGAGCTCCAGAGGGGGAATTCCCGCTTGTCATCATTAGGGTGTTTTAGCATTACGATCTTGAGGAGTTGTGGTAATTAACACAATATTGATCATGACTTAACACTCAGCATAGACAGGTTTACATGATACCAGTTGGATTTACCTTAGCTTAGCCAGCTGGCATGACATTAAACAGTGACAGTCCTTGTCTGCACTGAGTGTTTAACATAATATTACCATGACACTCAAGAACATGTTTTAATATGAGCTAATTGTCTAGTGAAATCTTACGTTGGGTGGGATGAGAAATAAGGGCATCACCGCTCTCCTCTGTGTGTAGAAATACACTAAGGGAGACGCGCAGAACACTTTGCAAAGGTGTAACTTGAACCATTTCTCAAGCAGGTTTCCCTCAGTGCCCAGACAGTATTATGCCTTTTGAAGAGTTAATGGTTCTACGTATCTGTTCTCAGACACTGCATCTCCTTCCCACCTCTAGTACAGCTCAGGCTTTTAGAATCCATATTTGGACCCTTAATGTTTGTACCATTCATTAGCAGTGTCTTTCTCACTGCCAAGTTCTCATCTCTTCTGCTCAACTCAATGAGATGTTGTCTTCACTGGAAACTGAGGGGGAGCCACAGGTGCCAATAAACCACTTGCTTCCATGAATAGTTGAAAGCTTTTTAGTTCTTTCTAGTTCTATAACATGCCTGTTAATAGAGTTGTTGGGTTTTTTAATGATAGAGATGGTGGGGAAAAAAGTAACTGGGTCCTTTTGTGTTAGTCAGTAATATCTTTGGTTTTCTCTGGGTGGCAACTTAACACTGCTACTAAGTTGTTTTTCAAGGAATCATGATAAAAAGGACCCCTGGATCTGGAACAGTGGCAGAGGCAGCAGGAGTGAAAGATGCTCTAATAAATTACCTTTGGTTACTGCTACTGAACCTGAACAGGCAGTGGGAGTAAGAGCCATTGTAGTGTCCAAGACATTAACTTTCTTCTTTGTGATTTTACCTTTCTCATTATTCTTGATAGCTTTGTTCCAGACTAGTAGTCTACTGCAGTGAGCTGAGAAATGGACTTCCAATGAGGGAGGCTTGGAAGGATTCAGTTTTTATTTTTTAAGAATTTGAGTGGATAACAGCAGATCATATTCCAAGAAAATCCTCCCAGTTTTTACTAACTTTAATTTTTGCATAATTTAATGTGTCTAATATATGACCACAAATAATAATTATTTATTCAAAATATAAAGGCTTCTGCTCTCATTTATATTGGTTTTTCACTTATTTAATCAGGAAATACCAAAAATAGCATCTGACCAGTTATGACACAGGTTATATGACAAATCAGCGATAGTTCAAACTAGCATTGTCAAGGTGCTCTAAACTCAGAGAGAGGAAAAATTGTTGGATGAGCTACAACTTAAGTGATCTGGAAAATAAGCATTTTTCCAGCTATTGACTTCTAAGGAACAGAAATTTGCTGACTAGTACCACAAACATTTTCAGCCCTCACAAACTAGGGAATTTGTTCTTCATGTCACAGTAAGACTTGTCCGCTTAAAAACCAGTGTTGTGAGGCATCATTCATTAGCTTGTAAAGTGTTCTGAGATTCCCTCATGTAGGGCATGATAGAAGTGGGAAGCATTATTGCATTAACTTTATCCTGCAGCTCTTTAGCAGGATATGTTATATTTTATTTATTATATTATTCTAATAATTGTACACTCTGCTCAGTGGCAGCAGGGAACTAATTTAATGGACTGTATTTTCTTTTTAGATAAGTGGCATATATATAGCTGATATATATATATCAAAATGAGGAAATTATGCCTTATTTAAAAGGAAATAAAGAAATATGGTATTTGCAATAAAGAATTCATCCTACCAGCAGAAAGCAGGCTAGTTCATATTAATTTATTAAACTTGATTTCATAAGGATAAAATATTGTTTCCCATTCAGAAGGAGAGATTACTGTATTTAATGTTTGACTCTTGTATTTCCCTTCCTAGGCGACTGATCATAAGAAGTATACTAAAAATGTTACCAAAGCAAAATGATCTCATGTGTGGAACTAGAGAGTACATCTACCAATAAATGTAATATAACAGCATGTACAGTATTTACCTGCAGGGTAGCTATATTATAGGGAATTCTACTAAAAGCATGCACATGCTGTGCCCATTTCCATTTAATCTCCTATTTCTATTTTCTTTTTATTTCTAACACAATTAAAAGTAAACTCTAGACCCAATGGAACTATGCCGATTGATGTCAGCTGATCACCTGGTCTCTTAAAAACCTGATGGTCTTAAATTTATTTTTCATATCATTTTTTCATATTTAAATATTTAAGTTGATTGTTGTTATTTGGTTGTTATTACCACATATTGATGTTGTGTGACTCTGACAGGTCTGTTGCACTGCCATGCATTTAATCAGTCTCTTCAATTATATCCACTCAGAAAAACCCACAGCATCTTAGCTAAGTAGGTTACCAAAAATGCTGTGTAATGACATGAAGCTGAGAAGCTAGCAATTGCACTTACAGAGTGAAGGGATTTAATTGGGCAAGAACAACCTTGGAGGCATATGTGTTTATTATTTAGGACACATATACACCAGAGGCAAATCCAAATTTATTTCAAATGAGCAATCCCTCCGTGATGCACACCATCCGCATCAAGCTATCACTGCCTTCACGCATTCCTTCTAATGTTAATTTTTAACCAAGCAATTTAGGTTTGTTAAAGCCTGATTCAAATATATTACTCCCACAGCAAGAGGAACAGGAAGGAGTTGAGGAAGGAAGAAGTGGAGGAGGGGGGAAAGAGAGAGGTAATCATTGCTGAAATAATTGTACAGTGAGTCAGTTGTTATGTTTGGACACATGGAGTTTCCAGAAATAAAGCATGACTAGGGAAGAAATCCAACAATCAGTGCAATGTGGATCAGCATGCTGTTTACCTAGCCTACTTCATGACTCCATAACTGCATAATAGCCTTAGTTTGAAGAGTTCAGGATATCAAAGTAGATTCACATTCTACTTCCATTGCAGAATTGTTTAATGTATCAAGTTGTTTAGACATAGAAGTTGCTAGGTGCTGAAAATTCTAAATAGCATTTTAGGCAACTCACCAGAATATTGCACTTATTCCTATATAATTTTTAATATGCTCTTCTATTATACAGAAAAGTCTTCTAATATAGGACTTAATATACAGACTCAGAATAGCTCAAAAGTAATTATGAATCTACATTTTCTTTAGCCACTAAGCCATTGTGTACAATCTTTTTGAACTAATGATTTCCCATTACGATTCATTTTAATTAGATCCATCTTTAATAGCAAACAATAAAATCACAGTGATTTTCTCTTGTGATACTACAACAGTTTCCATGACAATCAATCATTCATACCAATATTATGATTTTACTGCAAATGGGAAGGGAAAAAAAAGAAGAAAAAGGAAAAAAAGAACTGGGCTGTGTAGGGGAAGTTTTCATTTTATATACATAATGTGCCTCAAAGACTCATCAGTACTTACAAAGCTATATTCACAACTGTGCTAAGGACAACATGATTGTTTTTGTGATGTCTATAAGTTGTTTGCTTTGGGGAAAATGCTTCTGAAGATATCAGAGGGGTAGCCGTGTTAGTCTGAATCTGTAAAAAGCAACAGAGGGTCCTGTGGCACGACTTGCATCTGAAGAAGTGAGGTTCTTACCCACGAAAGCTTATGCTCCCAGTACTTCTGTTAGTCTCAAAGGTGCCACAGGACCCTCTGTTGCTTCTGAAGATGGGATCGGACTATGGATTTGCTGTTTTTATCCTTAGAAAGAAAAACAGTCAAGAGACCTTTTTTCTTTCTTTCTTTTTACAAGTTTAAATTTCATACTTCATATGTTCAGATTATTTTTCCTACTATTTTAAATAGGTGAGTAATTTTTTTTCTTGAAGTCACTGTTCTCTCATATCAGAAACAGTCCTATATTTATATTTATTACAAAACCAATTATTGCATTCAGCATAGGTGCTTTTCTAATTAGTACTGCATGAGAAGCAACTGAGATGTTTATAAAATCTGGCAGCTCCTTCACTTTCTGATTGCTTGTATATTAATCTCTTTTATCCCTACCTGTTCTTCCTAAAGCTGTAGTAAACCATGCTTGCAGGACAGATACATAGAAAGGCAAACTTGAGCCTAAAGAGCATCTGCTCAATAGGGCACTCTTACTATCTGAGGGTAAAAGCACTTTTATGACTCAGCTACAATTCCCGCCAGGGGAAGTCATCTTTTTACTTTGTTGGGGTGACTCAGGCAGCATTACAGCCATGAATAGACAGGACTGATCAAGGAATAAGATGGCTGAATTATGGTCACTGAAATGTCAACACCCATGTGATTATTGAAACCTTTAACCTTCCCTAAAGAGAGAAAATCTTTATCAAAGAATCTTTCAACTCTTCTTATAGCCAGAGTTAGCAGCAAGCAAACTTGAGGTAGAAAATGGAAGTATAAAGTTCTCAGTATCTTTATAAATGCAAACTTGAATAGAAATGTACATCTTTCAAAGTATAGGAGTTCAAAATATGTATTTCCATAAGAACATGGGATTTTCCCCATCAGTTCAGACCTTTAGTCCACAAAGTCTAAATTTCCACTGTAAAAAGATAGTTACAAAGTTAGGAAGTCTTTTTGTTCTGAATGCTTTTATTCATTAACAATGAAACTCTGATAGCCCTTCAAATTCAGTTACAATAGCAGTATGTGGCTAATACATCCTTTATAATTCAGCCTTCTTGGCTGTGTGCTCCCTCTCAGCATTTTGCATTGAGCTGTTTTCCAATAGTCATTGCAGACAACAAAATTACAGAATCCTAGCATGCACTGATGCAACTATCGTTGTCACATTAGCCCAAAAGTTCCCACTGAGAGCTGTTGTTACTGAAAGAATGACATTTATTTTTCTCCAAGCAGCATGGCAGGGCTGCATCACAAACTTTGCTGCACAGTGTCCAAAAATAATAGACCTCAACTAATTATATTTCCTGGATGCCCTGACTGTGTCCTGTTGGATTTCACAAATGTATGTATTAGAAGCCCTTGTTCCTTAACATGGAGTTTGACCTTCACCGCTGAAGTCAATATAAGTTTTGTTATTGACTTCATTTGCATGGGATCAGATCCATGGTGATTACAACTACTTCAGACTATAGCACAGAATGGCACGGTGGATGGTCTTTTCACACTGTTGTCATGAGGTGCTGCTCACATGCCTCTGCTAGACAGTAATATCTCGTTGGATTGTATGTGCTATTGTCATATGTGAAGTTATGAAATTCGGCTATATATATATATGTTACTGAAACATGTTGTGAGGTTGAAAACACCCACAAGCAGCCTTTCAGGTACAACAGTAAAAAGGCCAAACATTGATAATAGCTTTTTCAGGAAATGCACACAAGCACAAGGATTACACCAAGAACTGTGTACAATAGAACCCTCTCAGAGATAGTATTACACAATGAGAACTATTTGACCCAGGTCACAGCAAAAGGGCTTTCCAGCAAGTGGGAAGAAGATATAAAAGGGGGGAAATGACATCACAATGGTTCCTCACTCTCTCTACAACAACACACCTGGAAATATCGGAGGGGCAAGGACTGTGGGATGTGATGGTCCCAGGCTAGAGGAATTTTTAGCCTGTGTATGAAAACCTGGGAAAGCCAAGGCAGATTGTACCTTAAGAATCTGCCAGCCTGTTTATCACTCAGGGTGATAATTTGCTAATTCATATCCTATCTATCTAGTGTGTTAAGTTCAGTTTGCGTTTTTGTTTATTTCCTACAGTAATTTGCTTTTATCTGTTTGCTATCACTTAAAATCACTTAAAATCTATCTTTTGTAGTTAACCAACTTGTTTTTGTTTTGTCTAAAACCTGTGTGTGGAAAATATAACTTGGGGCAGAAAGTTGTTGCATATCTCTCTCCACATTGAGGGAGGGGGTGAATTTTATGAGCTTATGCTGTACAGTTCCCTTTGCAGCACAAGACAGTATACGGTTGGGTTTACACTCCAGAGAGGGGGTGTGCCTTAGCAATGGGGAGGTGCCTTAACTGAGCCTTTCCATGCAGAGGATCTCAGCATCTGTGTGTGAAGCTGCAGCTGGGTATGTCCCTATCTGTGTGTATAGTATTAGGAGACAGAAAAAAAATCAGGCAAAAACGTGAGCATGTGTAAATTGGTTCATTCATGCAGTTGAGTAAATACATTTATAAATATTCATTTGTCACACAATTAACCAATTTGGATGGCCAAAGGTGGGACATGCAGTGATATATTTTTGTGCTCTCACCTCCACCTTTGCTTTGTGAACAGATGACTCTCATCTAGAGCTGTACAAATTATTCACAGTAAACAAATGTTCCTGAACAGATTATAATATCTACAGATGTGTTCATTATTCATAATTTTTTGATTAATAGTTGTATGACTAAATTTGAACTTCTGGACTATTCAGAAAATGGTTGCTATGCAGATTCACTGATCTTGTTTGCTATTGTAGGATTGGTCACATAAATTATATGGTATTATCTCTATTCTCTAGTTGGGGGTTCTCAATTTTATAAATAGAAAAAGTCCTTTTTCTGTTCACAGATTATCCAGAACTATATAATTGTTATGGAACAATAAAAAAATAACAAGTATTTTGTGTGAATAATAAAAAAAATATATTTACTGAAAAGTGGACCCAGTGTGAATCCACTCACAAGTATTATTGTATTAATGGCAGTTTTACTTTCTGCAGATATTGTTATGAATAAAACTTTTTTACTTGAATATTCACAAAGCAATGAATAAAAGGGTGGTCTTGTATGCCATCAACAAATAGGTTTTGTTATCAAAAGTATTCACTAGTATTGTTTATATTCACCCACCCTGCTGTATCCTAAGGATTACTTTCATAGGCAGCAAGACAAGGAAGACTCCTGGGTGAGTCTTTCTGTATCTTCTGGAGTATTGCGTCTATTTCTGGATGCTACATTTCAGGAAAGATGTGGAAAAATGGGAGCCACTCCAGAGGAGAGCAACAAAAATGATTAAAGGTCTACAAAACATGAGCTATGAGGAAAGATTGAAAAAAATGGGTTTGTTTAGTTTGGAGAAGAAAAAAACTGAGGGTGGATATAACAGTTTTCAAGTACATAAAAGGTTGTTACAAGGAGTTAGGGTGAAAAATTGTTCTTGTTAATCTCTGAGAGTAGGACAAAAAGCAATGGGCTTAAATTGCAGCAAAGGAAGTTTAGGTTGAGCATTAGGAAAAACTTCCTAACTGTCAGGATAGTTAAGCATTGGAACAAATTGCCTAGGGAGGTTGTGGAATCTCCATCATTGGAGGGGTCGCCGCTTGTGTAGGGAAAGCCCCTGGCAGGCCGGGCCAGTGTGCTTACCTGCCCCATCTGCAGGTCTGGCCGATCGCGGCTCCCACTGGCCGCGGTTCGCTGTTCCGGGCCAATGGGAGCTGCTGGAAGCAGCGCAGGCCGAGGGAC
The DNA here is from genome assembly GCF_013100865.1 of Trachemys scripta elegans. NCBI lineage: Eukaryota > Metazoa > Chordata > Testudines > Emydidae > Trachemys > Trachemys scripta. The sequence goes on along the minus strand of NC_048305.1, from coordinate 24,182,414 downwards.
TTGCTGGTCGCCGTTTCCAGCAGCTCCCATTGGCCCGGAGCAGCAATCCACAGCCACTGGGAGCCGCGATCAGCCGGACCTGCGGACAGGGCAGGTAAACACACCGGCCTGGCCCGCCAGGGGCTTTCCCTACACAAGCGGTGACCCCTGTTTGAGAAACCCGGCTCCAGACAACACCTATCAGGGATGGTCTAGTTCAGTGGTTCCCAAACTTGTTCCGCCGCTTATGCAGGAAAAGCCCTTGGAGGGCCAGACCGGTTTGTTTACCTGCCGTGTCCGCAGGTTCGGCCAATCGCGGCTCTCAGTGGCCGCGGTTTGCTGCTCCAGGCCAATGGGAGCTGCTGGAAGCAGTGAACCGCAGCCACTGGGAGCCGCGATCAGCCAAACCTGTGGATGTGGCAGGTAAACAAACAGGCCTGGCCCGCCAGGGGCTTTCCCTGCAAAAGTGGTGGAACAAGTTTGGGAAGCACTGGCCTAGTTATTACTTAGTCCTGCCCTAAGTGCAGAGGACTGGACCAGATGACCTACTGAGGTCCCTTCCAGTCCTACATTTCTATGATTCCTTAGGAGAATTCAGCTAGAAATATTTAAACTGACAGAGAACATAAGAGTTACTGTACCACTGGGGTGCTGAATATCAAGATTTGGGGTTTCAGTCTGTCTTTTCTGCCTGCTGCTTTAAATGTTCCATTGTCCTACAGAGAAGATGTTCTTTTGGCTCTTGTGTCTGAAGTCATAATTTAGTATTGCTTTAAAAAAAAAGTAAACAAGGGTTGCGAAATAAATATCCCCCTAAAGCATTAAGAAGGGACCAATAAAGATCCCAAAGATAATCTCAGACACACTGGTTGTCTACTGCCTTGCACCTGTGCAATGTGACGTTTGGGTGAGTGCTGCCCACTGCTAAATCCGAATACAAGTATTTAACACCTATTCACTAGCTAAATTCTTCAGTTTTGGCCATGGAACACTTGGTACTGCTCAGGAGGGATTATGTGCATAGGTGGCTTTAAGACCCGCTCCTCCCTACCACCCCTAGTCCTGTGGCTGCTGTTCACTGGGCTGGACCATCAATTCAATTTAGAGCAATTTAAGGGTTGCACCAACTTGCATTGTCTGCCCAAGGCATTGCTAGGTACAGGGACATTTCAGCCATGATCCTTTGGCCCTATCCCTGTACTATGCTGGCTTCTAAACAATCTCAGGATTGTGCTATGTAGAGGAGAACCTCCTGCAGCCATGCAAGCCAGTTTTAGGGTAGCCTTGAAGCAGAAGAGCAGTTTGAAATCTGGCCTAATGCAGATGAGAATTGGGCTATATAAGTCATCTTTGTACTTTCCTGATCCTGGGTTGGCTGTGCCAGTCATGGTCATCTCCCATAAGAACAGACTTAGGCTGCGCTAATGTTCACTGGCTGCTAGTGGCCCAAAGAACTGTTATGGCAGTTGGGGTAGCCAACACATAGCGAGGCATTGGACATGCCCCTGTCCCGTAAATGTGCCACTATTCAATTAATATTGCTGATCACTGCATGAAGCTGCTGTGCAATTGCAGTCTCATGTCTGCTCCCTGGTAAATATGATTTAAAAGATTATCAAGTGGATATGAAATATTTCTGTGAATAATAATGTATAGAATACACTATGTGATGCTTTGCTGAGTTTACGTGAGCATCTCCATTTCCTACAGAGACATCTAAATATGACATACAAGTATATGTGTCAATACCATAGTTCAGATTAAAGCAGAAACATGGGAGAAAACTGATGGATGTTAGGTGCTCTCTAGGATTTAGGAGGATTGACTGCCTGCCAACTGTTCACTTCATTACAATGGTGCATCAAGATCAAATATAAGAGCATGTAAATATGTTCTGTTTAACAGAACAATACCTCTGACCAAATTAACTTGTGCAAGCAAAGAAGGCTGCTTAGGGAAAAAAGGGTAGTTTCCTACCTGAGTGAAAAACATCCGTACAGTTTGACCAAAATTTTGTGAGCATGGACTGAGGTTCATGGACTGCATGAAACCTCATGCCCAAGCTCAGTTCAATATGAATATTTCATACAGCTGTGTGGTAATGGCCTATGGACATGTGAAATATTTGATTGTAAAGCATGTGAGCTAAATCACTGCTGTTCCAACAACACAGATCTCAGGAAACAAAAACTTGATTCTCAATGACATTCTGCCGCTTTGCTCAACTCCACAGCACAGACAGCTCACTTCACCCATGGCTAAAACACAGTTACCTCTGGTGTCGTGCTATAGGTGGCAGCCATTCTGTACCAGCATCACAATAGCTTTTCAGTAGGGAAAAAAATAGTGCATCCAACTGAAACTACAGGGGAATATTTGCAGGCAGAGTACAATTATTTCCACTTAGGAATCTGATGCTGAAGAGCTGTCTCCTGCTGCACAGTGAAATCATTTGGCAAATGAATTAACTGCCTGAAAGCTTCCAAATGTTTCAGGTATATCCACACAGAATGCACTGACTGTTACTGTGCTACTGAGTGTCTAACGATCCAGTCATTTCAGTGGAGTATTCATAGACAACTGCAACAGCAGCTTAGCGCCCTTAGAGTTAATATTTCTTATTTACATGAAACAAATTCTGGATGTCATCAGAGGCTAGAGCCCATTTGCTCAGTCATCACTTGATTTTTTGGTTCCATGTGACTTTCCAGGTAAATTAGAGATGGTTTGAAAAGTTCACTATTTATGGGAACAGGTTCACAACTCAGAATGACTCACTGCATTTAAAAGGAGATGATAGAGTGGCTCGTGATATTCTAGTCATTTTTTTTCTTTTGTAGAGGACAATATTCTAGGGCTAGATTTCCAAATTTGGGCTCTCCCAATTGTGTGCTGATAGTCGTGTGTGCGTCTAACATGTTGGTTGTGTGCATGCACGTTAGGTAGTTGCATGTGCATGCAGTCATTTAGGCAGGGCTGTCAGGTCTTACACATGTTATTTGACACTTATTGTGATACCCAGGCCCCACTGGTTGTTCACTATCTGTGTGAGCGGCTCCTGTGAGGCCTGACGCACTCACCATATCTAAACATTGTTGTCATAATCTGCATCTAAAAGGTGTCATGTAAGACATCATATCAAAATTCATAACTCACTAGTCCCCAGCAGCAGAGAGAAACTTTGTCCGGGTTTACTTTTCAAACAATACATTTCAAAGGTTTGCTGAACTATAAAAAGAAGGGGAGAGAACCCCATAGTTATCCTTCACCTAAGGAGTCAAGGAAACCAAGTGCTTTGAGCTCTGTGTGTTGTGTCCTGGCTAAAGGTTTAACCAGCTATGCTGAAAGAAAGTACATGGTGAGAAAAACAACTTTGAACAAAAGACCCTTGCTTGTTAAGTTGAGTTTTAGTCTTAGAAACACATTTTTACTTTGTATTTGTTTGTAACCATTTCTATCCTTATTGCTTATACTTGGTATCATTGAAACCTATGACCTTTTGTTTATAAACTTGTTTTACTTATGCCATAAACCAACACAGGGGCTGACTGAAGTGAAGCGTTTGTCAACCCCAGTTAATAAGCTGCTGTATAGAGTCTCTTCAAAGGAGCAGCAAACTTGCTAAGATTTTCTAGGTGCTACAGGAAGAGGGTCTGGCATGGCAGAGAAGGAGGATTCTGGGAGAGAAAACAGGGCAGGAAGAGCTTTGAGGTTCCCCTGCAAAGAGTAACTGGGCAGTGGAAGCCAGTGTATGAACCCGCATGCTTGTATGCTGGGTGTTGGTGTCAGAGCTGTGAGCCACAACAGCATAGCAGTTAAGGCAACCGGAGCTGCAGGGCAGGTGTTGACTGAACCCCTTACAGCCCTGGGTGAACCCTAGAGCATCATCTGCATTCATCTACGTAATGAATTCATCTGCAGTGTTGTGCTTCCTCACAGCCCAGCTAAGAGCTTGCACATTCAGCTGGGCTTGGCAGGAAGTGAGGTATCTTCTCTGGGTCACAGGGGGCTGCTATGGCACCAAGTTTTAGGGAACCTTTCTGCTTCTGCTTAGTCTGCTCCTACTGATGGAGCCAGGCCAGCATGGAGTGCTGGGAAACAGGTGGTTCTGGCTAAGAGGCAGGGTTGGACAGAGTAGGAAATGTGCTAAAATGAAAGAAAAGCAGATTTGGGGAGGCTGTTCCAGACTCCCACTGCCCTAGAACAACTCCCTCGGTGTCTTCCACATCCAACTCTCATGCTGTGCCAGTTCTTCCTGCCACCCAGAAACTCTCTAGGCTCTCTCCCCTCCACATCCAATTAACAGATTTTCCTCCCGCCCCCCCCCCCCCAGTATCTTTCCCTCCAGGCCATAACCTGATCCCTATTGGCTCCTCCAACACACCAAGTTGCCCCCAGTTGCCACTGCTCTAGGGGCCCATGAAGTAGTAATCAGTGACTGTTTATCATTACAGAGAAATGTCACACATGGAGCTACACAAAATTTGGCAGCTATGGTAAGGCCTTGTCAATTTTAGGGAGTTTTTTTCAAAAAATTCCCAATGATTGTGCCACTGATCTACACTATGGATCCACCACTAGGACTGCCACTAGTCCAGGTGGATAGCGTTCTAGGGACCAGACAGGTCAAGCATGTGTCCAAATGCCTTACTTGTGCACACACATTAGGGATTTCTTCATATAAGTTAGCTATATGCAAATGTATCCATGAACGCTTGAGAGGCTGACTTTTAAACTCAGTTGAGGAATAAGCAGCATGAAATAAACACATAGGGAACAAAGGCATTGAATTTTGGACCCTGGGTAGAACAGCAGGAAGTATAGCTTGGTTGCATTGCAGACGTGTAAGTTTGAACCGTGGCTACAAATGGAATGCATTTAAGAGTAAGGACACTGAGTAGAAATGAATCTTATGCACCTTGTCATAACTGCAATTCTCAGCCTGATCATAAGGCACTTAGCTACATGCTATTATCTTTGGCCTCTCTGGCATGCAGTAGCCGTCATACTGATGTAGGAGCAGGATTCCCCAGGCTAATTTTGTTTATACGTGTGACCCTGCACACCTGCACTGGGTTGAATCAAGGCTAGACTCAGTTTTCATGCAGATAGCTCTAGCAATAAAAAAACGAGAAAAGAAAATAGAGAGAACATATGATAAACACTACAGGGAGGAGATGCTTATGAACACAATGTTTTTCCAAGTTGTCTGTGCATCCCCAGCAGGCCTTTAAGAGAAGCTCGGCAGGACTAAGTTGCTTTGGAAAGCATTTCTTGTCACTGATCTAGTGTTGGCTAAAGTAGGTTTTTACTGACTTTAAATGCACAATTAATATTGATTACTTTATTTGTTTAAGTAAATGAAAAAGGGCAATGTGCACCAGCATACTAGTAACAAATATGAGCTTTAAATTATATTGGTTCTCTCAGAGCACTATCGTGGTTTCTCAGACCAGATTAATGGTCCCAAAGGAAGAGCTTTTCGTTTTGTGAGAATGCATCATTTCTTTCAATGAACACTCTCTTAACATTACAAGGAACATCATCAAATGCTCTTAATTCACAAATGCAGGAAGCAGTGGAACAATGGAACTGAAGCTTGTAGCATGTTCAAATTGTATTACTTTCTCCTTCCAGCCAAATATTCTCCATTAGAGAATGGAAAAAAAACAAGGAAAGGGAAACAGCAAATAAAAGGAACGCAAGTCAAGTTTGAGTGAAGTCAATGTGATATTTGCTGCAGACTTTAATAGAGCAAGACCAGACCCTAGAACCATCCACTTATTCATTGCTGCCTTTTGTGGATGTGCCTGTTTTAGGGGCATGACTGAGGAGAGATGCTATGCTGATTATATATTTTTCCTTTGGGGGTGAGTGACTCAACCATGCCTTACACAATGCAAGTTATTAGTAGCTGTGTTCCACCACTCTCTCCTTGCCCTCCTTTGCACCTTTCATCTGCCAGAAATGGTGAAAGGTCAAACATTTCCTTAATGAGATGACAAAATATTTTCTACAGCAAGGATGGCAGAAAGTGCTTTAAGACAAATGTGACCACAGGCTAAGAAGCTTCAGTCCTTTTCTTCCTACCCAGAAGACTAAATATGTCATCAGTGGTTAATATCCACTTTCTCAGGAACTAGGAACCGACATATCCTGAACCACATTGTTTTCACTGTGTATAATGTACAAGCAGGCAGCTTTCAGCACTCCTTCTGATTATGCTGGCAATGCGACCCTTTTATTAATAATTATTATCATTAATTATTGTCACAAACCCACAGATCTCTTTGAAATTGTGGAATAAAATTTGGTATAATCAAAAGAAACCTCTTTCATTTCAGCATTCCCTTTGAAAGTAAGAATCAACGACAAAAGAAATGTACATGAAAGAATATTAGTATGCAAAACCCTTTTGGACCCTTAATAACTTCCACCAGTCTCCAAATGGCTAATCCTTTCCACCACCAATGCTGTGAGTGTGTGTGTTTCTGACCTGATTTATTAAGTGGCATGCACTTTCCTGCCTAGTTAATGGAGTAATATTAAAAATGGTGACCTTCTTACTTTATCATTTTAAAGTCTATTACACATACTAAAGGAGGGTGACACAGATAGAAATATGGAGCAGAACTACCTGAGACACACCATATCTAGTTCATAGTAGCTTTTAATAATTCAGAGCTAGCCCCGAGTAAGGGGCAGTGTGCAGCTATGTTGCTGCAGCAGGGACTTGTAACTTTGGGTCACAATTCTCTCCCTGGCTACCCCCTTGCTTTGGGGGGAGGAGGGACAGGTATCATCTAGTATGGCCCAATAGTAGCTTATTATCCTCTGCACAACAGCTCAGCTACACAGCCCAGTGTCCTTAAGGATCCAGTAAGGCTGGACTTATTCTCTGCTACCCACTCCCCATCCACCTGCATTGGAGGGGAGACTGTGGCCTCCAAGAGGCTGCTCTCTCCTTCCTGTGCTGCTGAGTGTGCAGGGCAAGCTTGTGCAAGAGACAGCATTTCATTTTGCAGGATACATGAAGATCTGGTGACTCACAAGGAGTTAAAATCAATTTGTTCTACTAATTGCCAGTGCTGAGCTCCATACAATCATATATCTTTTTTAACATAAAACAAAGAATTTGAATGAAAACAGATTAGAAAAATATAGTTTATCTTACCTGAAGTTGTCTTCACCACCTCAGTAGAATTTCTCAGTCCAATAAAAGTAAACTGGTAGAGCCTCCAAGATCTGGTGTCTCCCACTTCCACCGAACTGCGTTTCCACTGGTAAATAATTTCTTCCCTGGGGTAGCCATCTTCAAGACAATTCCAAATACAGCTTCATACTCTTTTAACTTTTTAATTTTAATTTAAAAATGTATGTTGTGGGGAACATCTTCATTTTCTATTTATCCAGAAAAATATGGAGCAACATAGTTGCGGGGTGGGGAGGTGGGTATGTTAGTTACCTTTCAATTCATTTAATATTTTATTTATTTTCCAAAAGCGCATTTTTGGATGCCTCCTCTTTTCTCTCTTCCCTCCCCTCCTCCCCCACCAACTTGAGACATCTAGGGCACAATCTGGCCCTTCTGAAGTCATTGTCAAATTTCACATTTCACCCTAAAGCTTGATTTCAGAGATTTCAACCCACATGCCAACAGTAGTCAATGGAGTGGCACACATATGCAACAAGTGTGACAAAGATCCAGATCACAACATTTATTAATAAAAGCTAACTCTCATGGCAAGCATAATAAAGCATTATGAATATCTGTGTATTCTCATCTACGCTATGTGTTTCAACGCACATACCATTCTCAAGTATCATTATTTATTATACTATATCTGTGAACATATACAATGTGTACACATTTACAGAATAAGTTCCAGATCCTTCTTCATCCAAATTCAGTTGAAGACAACAGATTGTGCTGATTTACCCTAGCTAAGAATCTGGCCCTAAGTATGCCAGTGCAAATGAAGGTGGAATAGGTAATTTAGCACACTACTTACAGCTCGAAAACTCCAGCGGACAGGAATGTTCATCCATTGGGAAGTTGTGCAACTGCAACTGACACTCAGCATCTATTGTCAACCTAAAGAGAAGAGATGACAAAGATTTAGTATCAGAATATACAGCGCATGCCATAGTAATTTCTAATGAAAACTACTGTGGCCCACAAACCAAGATTCTTATCAACATGTCCCCAGCCTACAAAATATACAAAACACAAAATATACACACATAAGTACTGTGTACAATGGGTATAATTAAGACATGATGATGGGATTGAAATGGGAGCAGAGTTGGGCACCTAGTAATTCTTTGCTCAGATTATTGCCTTTTTCTTCCTTTCTCATTTCATCCCTCATCGATCCGACTTCAAGATCACCTGATATACACCAAGAAGGTAAAGCAATCTGCTCATCAGATAACAATATTCTGATCTCTAAATACGATTTTTTCACTGGTGTCCTTGTTTAAAACTGTTTGAATTTACCACATGCTCCATAAGTTCAGTGACAGTTTGGGTTTGTTTTCTGTTGTGGGGATGTTTTAATATCACTCACTAGCATGAGTCCAGTTGGATCTTTCAGGCTTGCAAAAAAGCTTAAGTCTGTGTTAGTAATTCTGCCTCGAGGGCAAGGTTGGCTAGAACATAGTCATACAAATGCCAAGATTCTCACTATTTTCATTAGAAAATCACTTAAGATTTGTTAGGGAATTTAGTGCTCATGAAAGTGAGTGACCAACAGCAGTGGCTACAGCCAGGCATAATTCCGGCATGCACTGTGCAAGCTTCAATACACAAGTCTTTGCTCAATATACCATATTTCATCACTTCCAATATTCTTGTAATATGGGATCTTGACTCAAGCCAAGATTTATTATCAGAATTTGAATGTTACTGGTGCTGATCATGATATTTAATAGAACTACTGATTACATGTTAATGTCAGATCACTAAAGAGAGAAACTGAGTGTTTTGAGGAGAAAAGTAGTGAGGTCAGAAGAGAGACGAGAGCATGGTTTGAGATATTAAGACCTATTTAACATGTCAAAAGCAGATGTAGGATGTGATTTATCAGACTGACTTTGATTCACACTGGATTTAAATTCCAATCATTTTCCTATCTCTTCTTCAAAATGTGATGCATAATGAATGTAAAATAACTACAAAATAAAACTCTTGTAATTCAGACATTTCTTCCTACATAAAAAAAAAAATTCTTAACCAATGAAGAATGAAGACATTTTTTATTAACCTCTAAAAAACCAAAAGGGAGATACATGAACTGATAGATACGTACACTATCCTAATAAAACTTTGATGAATATAAACTCAATAGGCTTTGGATCAGACTCTAAAATGACTGATATTACCTCACCCATTTTGTCTTTATTTCCACAAGGATTTCCAGGAATTAAACATTTTTCACCTGGGAGCTTTATCCAGCTCCACTGAAGTCAAAAGGAGCATGAAATGGACTTGAATGAGAACAGGAAACTTTGATGCAAATTGGTCATAAATACTGATTAATTCAATCAATGATTTTAAAATCCTCTAATTTAATAGCTAGAAGATAAAATGATAGGAGTGGCAAAACAACTGATAAGCGATAAATTGTAAACACAAATCAGGGACAAGATTGTGATACCCTTATATTGACTAGTTCCTTATGCCTCATGTAGTTCTATTTACTTTAGTGAGATTCCTTGAGGAATAGGATAGTAAAATCTGGATGAAAATGAGACCCTTAAACTATGGCAATATCCATCCCTCTAAATAGACAAAGTACAAATGATCTAAGCATTTCGCATTTTCCAGGACATTTTAAAACTACAATCAGACAAGTTATGTTCTAAGTTATGCATTCCAGTTATGTTTCAATCTCTCCTATGATTAGAAATTAATTTATAAGGTATTTCCTATTCACATTGCAGTTGCATAAATGTACGTCTTTGGCTTTTCCTTGAGGAACCAAATTTAAATTCAAGTGTAAATACCTTAGTGTATATAGCACTCTGCCATCATTCCAGATCCTGAGCATCCTATTGGGCGTTGTTATCCAATGAGCATCAGCCTTCTTGGAGTTTCGGAAAAATGTATCTGGTATCCAGATCTTCCCAACCATGTTACTGTTCAATCGGAGCACTTTTATCGTGCTGTTGAATTTCAGACGTCTGTCATACCAGGTTTGGGCGAAAAATATATCGATTGTGTATTCCTGTTCATTAACCAGAAATAGTAGTGAAAACATTGTGCACGGTAGTGTCAGAGGTGCACTTTTAAAAGCATTTCTCTGAAAAACCTGAAAAAGTATTTGCAGTCACTACAAGAGGGATTGATGCTAAAGCTGGTTGAAAAACTTATTTGATAAATGTTGTGATTTTTATTTTCAAAAATTAAGGTTTGTTGCCCCCCCCCCCCCATTATTCACTCAGTTATAACTGATAGCTGCTGGTTGTATCTTTTTTCAAGTCAGTATGTCCCTCCCACCCTCCAACCAGTCTTAGTTGGGAGAGGTATGTTTGATCAGTTAGGTAGGGGATACACAATCCCTAGGGTCCTGTGAGGAGGCATGGAAAGAAGGGGAAGGCTTAGCTGAGCTGGAACCTCCCCTTTCTCTTTCCCTGCCCTGGCACCTAGAATGCACATGGAGGTCATGCCTGATCAGGGTGTGGGGTCAGTGGAAGGGAGAGAATTCTCTGCCTCTCCATGTCCTCCCATTGGCCAGTCTGTGGTAAGGAAGGAAGACTTGATTGTCCCTTATGCTTGTCCCCTTGCTGCAGCCATTCTGCAGCTCTTAGAGGTATCGTTTGAACTGTGTTTCCAAGAGGCTGTGGGTCTGGCCAGTCACTAGTTTGGGGCATGAGGAAAATATTTGTTTCATATGGCAAGACTGGCAAGGTGTCTGATCAGGGTTTTTTTCTCCTTCCTTGCAGCATCCTGGAGGTCCAATTCTAAGTTAGTTAAGAGAGAAATTTAAAAGCTTTATGTTAATAAGTGACATTTGTAATTTTGTTGCAATTTGCAGTCACTGTGAAGATCAAAGGGGCCAGCTACCAACAGTAAATATAAGAGACCCAGTAGAAAACTGGTGGACCCTATCAGCGTACAGACCTTAAGTCTTCACTATCTAACCTTTCATGTACACCTTCATTCCACCTCATGGGGAGAGGGGAAGAGGATTCAGAGGTGTACTGAATCCTAGGGATCAGGCCGAAGGGGGCCACCCCTAACTATAGGATATTTGACATCAGGTCATTTAAAACCACAATGGATCAAAGGAAATGTCTGGTATCTCTTGTGGAAAGTCTACCCTCCAAATATTAAAAGTTAATTAAAATGCAGATCCATCCCTCCATCTCTGCTTCATTCTACTGTGTGTCATGATCAATGTCTTTATTTCTATATCAAACAATGCCTCTAACACAAGTGTTATGATGTACATATTACACAGGCTGTTTCTGGCTGTGAGATGACACGAATACTAAAGTATTGGCCCCTCCTCACCCAAATTATCAACATGTTCTGGACTGGATCTTGCAAGCCCTTGCATGATTAAACAAGGGACCACAACATGGTTGCACAATTGTGAGCTAGAAACCGTGTAATAATGTTATTAAACACACTCACACCATTTTCTGATATAAAGAAAACTTCTGCTTCCACTTCCCCTTACAACCATGCCCTACTCTTCTCCATGAGATTGATATAATAAGACTTTTAAAATAAAATACATACAGTGCAGTGTCAAAAATAATGGAAGCATAATTGCACTGCAACTATAAAAGAATTATTGAATGCATCAAACCAAATATACCAATCATTAAAAGTGTAGCAAAGTGTTAAAAACAGTTACCTACCATATTGATAGCATTCACTGGACCGATGCTATTTACATACATGTCAGTGTGAATTACTGTTGGTTTCACTGCAAGTAAAACAATAAGAATTGCTAATACAAATGAAGGTTAAAATCCACTACATAAAAGTGTCTATTTTGTGTGTGGTTGGGGAGTGGGAAGTAGTTGTGTGTGTGTGTGTGTGTGTGTGTGTGTGTGTGTGTGAGAGAGAGAGAGAGAGAGAGAGAAAGAGAGAGATGCACATTTCCAAACAGCAAATATAGTACAAAATAAATTTTACAGCAATAATTCCAGTTCCTCAATAGACAGAGAGATACTTCAGAGCCGGATTCTGATTGTACTTTTACTGGTGTAAATGAGGAATAATTACTGGACTCAAAGGCAATACACTGGTGGTGAGTGAGATCAGAATGATGCTATGCTCATGTCGTGTTGTCTGTGTAGGGGACTTTGTTTCTCAAAAACATATTTGATCAAATGCTCCTCCTTGAGAAAACAAACACTTTTTTCAGAGTCCTCTTACACTGTGTTTCATCACTCATTTCACATGATGGGACTCAATGCAATGTGACGGCCATAGCCTGAAGTGATGTCTGCAGATAAACAATCATTTCATGAGTCCAAAACAACATTTGGGGCTTGCAAAACAGGAATGGAAAACAATTGTTAGACTAATTTAGTTTGAAATATTGTTCCCTCACTTTGACCATATTAATTCCAGACACTCCTAATTAAAACAAAATCAATCTTCCCAGATTATTTTTATGGATGTTCCACTCCTTTTATTCCCTAAATTCTGGGATTGGGAGAACAAGCCATACAACATTTCTGGTTATGTGTTTCATTGGGAATCCCTCTGCCATTTTTACAATGTGTACGTAAATATTATCATTGGGTGTTACCCACATAAACACTCAGGTTAACTTTCTTTGTGGAGTGTAGGTAAAAATTGTCATCCTTGGTTTTAAACTTTTTCACAGACTTGCTTGAGCTAGCCTATTTCATGGAGCTTGCTGCCCCCTACTTCCCTTTGTTTCTCTAGTCCATGACTTCTCTGCTCCTTTCCACAATCTCATTATTATTATTCTATGAGACCCTTCACTTCTGTAGTTTTTATGATCTGGAATAGGCTTCATATGTTGCTTCACTTCTTTAACTACTCCATTGCTTTTCTAAGCTCATCCGAAAACTCATATGAGTGAGAGCCTCAGCTGATGAAAATGGATATAAACCTTCAATGGTGCTACGCTCATTACTTCAGCTGAGGATCTAATCCATATCGTCTCCCTTTTTCTATACTTCTTTCTACCCTCTCCATCTGCTGCTATGTATTATTTGTAACTCTGTGACTGTATAATTTAACTGTTTAGAGCATTTAGTGATACTCACCAACATTTACAAAACTGAATGCTTAAAGTTAAACTCCTAACTCCATGTTTTGGCACAAAATAGAAGTGGCCTGATTTTCAAAGGTTTCAGAGTAACAGCCGTGTTAGTCTGTATCCGCAAAAAGAAGAACAGGAGTACTTGTGGCACCTTAGAGACTAACAAATTTATTAGAGCATAAGCTTTCGTGGACTACAGCCCACTTCTTCAGATGCATATAGAATGGAACATATATTGAGGAGATATATATACACACATACAGAGAGCATAAACAGGTGGGAGTTGTCTTACCAACTCTGAGAGGCCAATTAATTAAGAGAAAAAAAAAACTTTTGAAGTGATAATCTGTACTCGGCTAGCTTGATTATCACTTCAAAAGTTTTTTTTCTCTTAATTAATTGGCCTCTCAGAGTTGGTAAGACAACTCCCACCTGTTTATGCTCTGTGTGTGTGTGTATATATATCTCCTCAATATATTTTCCATTCTATATGCATCCGAAGAAGTGGGCTGTAGTCCACGAAAGCTTATGCTTTAATAAATTTGTTAGTCTCTAAGGTGCCACAAGTACTCCTGTTCTTCTTTTTGCTGATTTTCAAAGTAGTTGAGTTTCTGCAGCTTCAGCAATTTCAACAGCAAATCAGGCCACTTAGGTGCCTTGAGATGGATTTATCAGCCTATCCTTATACTCCCTTATACACAAGCCTGACTTACACATCTTGGCCAGAGAGTTTATGATAGATATTATAAAAAATGAAGTTATATTGTATTATATTATGTTTTCATACCTTCTCTGTGTGGATTATGCTTCCAATACATATATTGCAATGTGAGAATTCTCTTCCTCCAGCCCCCGTTTCAATTAAAAATAGGTTAGAAAACATACCTCCTATGTCAGGTCTCAGTTTGTTGTCATATCCTTCCAGCAAGCCATTTAAAATCAGGGTGACATCACTCTCGTGGACTTTGGGAGTCAAAACCCATGTTTTGTTGGATGTATAATCTTCATAGTCATCATCCCCCTTTTGGCTAGAACTATGAGGGAAAGAAAATTGAAGAACAAGAAAGTCTTGAAAATCTGAATGTTGAAATTACATCCATACACAGCCCCTTTTGAAAACGTGCTAAATGAATAATCCTGTTCTAATAGCACTGCAGTACTTCAGAAAGCATTACACAATGTTGCCCATTTGACGACAGAAATATTGTAGACAGGATGTCATGTATTACCTAAGGTTAAAGTTCACTTTAACCTTAGGTTCACTTTAGTGAACTTTCCTTTGGTATAACAGAGATCATTTCCTGTGTATTCTATGGTACATCAATGCTTCTGTCCTTTGAGACATCTGTTTCTTCTCCTCTTGACTCAGCTGGGACCTATTATAAAAAAATCTCTCGTTGTCACTTAGTTTCTGCAAAACTCCAGTAGAATATTACTTTGTACAGACACCATGTACTTGCATTATTTCCCTTTGAGATGATAACTTGACATATCCTATTAATGACAAGACCAATAATTAGATGAATTCAGACAAACTGTCATGTAGCCTCACTACTCTACGACGAGCCTGAGTTTGTTGCACAACTGGAAAATTCAACACAAATAGTTTGGGACTTGGTTTTCACTTTCACTTTTGCTCACCAGAGGCCAACCAAAAATAAAATAGTCGATCTGCAATTTTTTTTTCTATCACCAAACTAGGACTCACAGGAAATCCAGTAATCCAACTCTCATACTATAGAAAGGGCAAGTCAAATGCTGAGAACTGTAAATTACAGCCTGTGTTTTCTTCGAAATGCCTGGCTCTAATACCAGGGAAAGTGATACTTCTCTGGCACAGTGTTAGCAGATACTGTGCAAGCTCTTTCACACAGCTCTGCCGATGCTCCTCTATCCTGAGCTGCTGCAAGATTCTTCCTATTCCAGCCTTCAGATCGTTCTTGATTTGAGACTGTTATTGGTGCTGAAAACATGCTAAATTATATGGGGTTGGGGTGTTCACAAATAGGAACTAGAAGGAGGTCGCCACACTCATTTTTGCTTGAAAACACAGTCTCATATCCATAATGTGCAAATTATAGCCACACCTGTAAGAGGCACTAGTGGGGGAGGGATACAGGAACTCTATCTGCTGGATCATCAGCTGTGCTGAACTCATGCTTGAAGGGAGGCAACCCTAGTGCAAATAAGTGCGGCCACGGGATCCCCAGCGACCACTCTACTGGCCCAGAACTGCAGTGAGCTAAGAGCCCAATCTTTCATCCTTAGATCACCATCTCTTTGCCTCTGGCCCACTCTGGAAACCCCTTCTGTAGAGGGAAGAAAGGCTGGGTGGCATAAATCCAACTATGCTTACTCTATGCCACTATGGGATTCCAGCAGCACAAATGAGATTTAACGAGGGCTGAAGATCTGGATCAGTTTCTCCTCCCTTCCCAGTACAATATCATGGGAAGAAGCCTTAATGAAGCTGCTTGCTTTCCCTGGTAGTGATCATGCAGGGTTCTTAATGTCTCTGAGAGGAGCTGAATGCCCTGCCCTTGAAGTCAATGGGATTTAAAGGCATTTGGTATCTCTCAGGAAGCAATGCGGGACTGGACTCCAGAGTGGAAGACAGGGCTATTTGGTGATGCCGTCAGAACCATACATTCCGGAGGAGGTAAGGCTGGGACAAGGTCAGCACTACCTTCCCTGTACACAAGCTAGCACTTGGAAGCGGATACTAGAGGTAGTGCATGCTATACCCTTTAAACATGTTTAGCAATACCATTGTTGTGTGCACTCCCCCAGACATCCCTCTGTACTGCTTAGGCATCATGTGCCACCAGCCACCACCAGTCAGATACTACATAATCCTCCTCCACCCAGCCTCAGAGAGATGTACATAATTGAGCCTTTAATGTTTATTGGCGATCAAAAGGACAATTTTTAATTGGCACTGTGCTGCATAACTCTCTGCTATGTAGAGACAAACCGGGCATGGATAATTAAATTGGTGAGGGAAGCTGGTTTATTCAACTGTCTGGAGTTTCAAACATTTAATTGCATTTCAAAGGAACGAATCTCAGGCAATATACACCCTCCTGTATGGCTCAAGAATCCATATAATCTATATTGCAAACACGGGATTGAATTGTATGTTTTTTAATCTGTATGAAATGCATAGAAAACCCAAATTAATTTATCACAGCCATGAGTCTTTGATGTAATCAATTAAAAGTTTTTTCAGAGTTCCTTCTGAAGCAGAATTTTCTATTTTCCTACATGAAAAAGAAACTCTAAATAAAACATCTCTTCACTCACAGAACACATTCCTGAGTAAGAGGGAGGTGAACAAGGTTTTTAAAACTTGAGCTGCTGATTACAATGGTTAGAATGACAGAGAGAATAGTATTCTTATTTGGCCTAAAAGTATAATACTGAAGACATAGTCCACGAAAGACTTTAGAGTCTGGATTCGCAGTTTTATGTTGTCTGCTTCGTACTGCTCTGGTGACACAAAATTGCCATAAACCCAATTTAACTGACCAGTGAAGCCAAGTTTATTACAGCTGTGTTGCATCATCAGAGCAGTGCAAGGCAGCCAGAGCGAGATGGTGAATCTGGCTCCAGGGAGTCAGTGGACAATGAGTCTTCAGTAACTGTATTCTTATCTGACCTAATAGTCAGTCTTTTATGAGTAAACCTAAGCACAAGATTAGACCAAGTAGGAGTTTTTGTTTAAACTTGGTTATTTTTAATGTTACTCTTTGGTACCCTTCTTTTACATTTTTATAATTTATATTTTTGATTAAGTGAATATAGATATATTTTAAAATATCCACATAAGAGCTGTTTTACACAAATGCAAATATAACCTGGTAAATGTTGCCTGTGATTTAACAGCAGCTTTTTAAAAAAATGCATTTACTAGACAAACAGTGATGAAGTTTAATATTGGGAATGCTCTGGATATATAAGAAAGCAACTATTAAATTGTAAATCGTGACCCTGACGGATGAGGCTGGTCATGCTCTGATCAATGCTGGATACAAATCAGGGACAAAATTGGCCCGCGCTGTAGATGTTAGTTTTATGATCAGAAAACTTGCTATGTGAAAATGGCATCTCCTCACACAACAGAGCTGCACCTTGTATCACTGAGAGACAAAAATCAAGTTTTTGCTACCATAGACAGTAAGCATTAATTTTTGCAGAGTCCACAGTTGTAAGGTAATGAGCTCCAATGCATTCTACTCATGCATCTACTGCAGAAACATTAATCAAAACCATGCCATTTAATGGATATAATACAGTTTGGCCCACCAAATGTTATTACTGGTGATGATTCAGTAGCCAAAAGTTAGTGTTTCAGGCCTCAAGATACATTTTAAGGACTAATATGTAGGAAAGAGTTCCGTCTTTTTACTTGTAAACTAAGCAAATGTGGTATAAAAATCCTACAGAGAACAATAAACCTGGGAACTCCATGATACTATTTTTAGAGTGACTTTTCAGAATAGAACCTGGCTTTAAATTGAATAAATTCTCATATAGCAATATTTCCACAATCATATCAGTATTTATTTCAGAGATCTAAAGTACATACCAAGAAGAAATTCTCTCCTAGCTCTCTAAAATGAGTTTGCTTCATTGTGTTTCTGTCTTTATTTAAATAATGTATGACTTCCAACTTCTAGCTCTAAAGAGCATTTTAGGGGGAAAAAGAACAATTTTAACAGCTGTCTCTTGTTTATTCAATGTTGAGTAGAACTTACAAATTTGTAAAAGTTCCCTTTGGCAGTACATGGAAAAAAAAAATTTAAACTCTTTTTCCTTGTGTGTTTTATATACTTACAATCTATTGGTTTGAATTCTTTAATCTGTTTAAGATTAAAGTATGCCCAATACTGCTAATCTCTCAATTATATGTAGATATGAAGGACATATATAGCATTTTATAAGACCATGTCTATTACATTGATAGAAAAAGAAAATATAGTGCAGTGCCGAATGTATATGGAAAATAAAAACGTTCGAAAGTGAAGAAATGGAACACAGTAGATGATGCAATAGGAGCTAGAATGCTAGAGGAGCAATAAAACTTCTTAGAATATCATGCATAATTGTCTATCTAATTAGGCTGGAAGCTCTTCTGGTCTGTGTTTGTACAGAGTCTCGCACAATGGCCCAATTTTGATTGGAGCCTCTAGGTGGTAATGTAATACAACTATATTATTAAGTATTATGATATGCTCTTTTAAAAATATTTAAGTTGAGAACATCTCCTCATAATACCAATGTTTTCTATTCCCAATCGACAGTTCCTGAGTGGTGATGAGCACCTGTAGTTCTCGTTGACTTCATGGGGACTTGCAAGTGTTCAGTACCTGGCAGGATCATGCCTAATGGTATTAAAGGATGGGAGAGTTTAGGACTTTTCAGATTTATTTTTCGAGACATCTACAGACAACTTTGTTGATTGGCAGCACACTAGTACTAAAGATTCCATTTCATCCTTGATGATGAATTGCAGGAGCGGGACAGTGATCTGTTTGCTCTCCAGGGAGGTAGTGTCTATTAAACCTTCATCAGTTGCCACTTCTGGCCATTTTGAAATCCCAAACCTAAAAGGAAATCAAAGGCTTCAGGAGTGATTTAATGAAGGGACAGTCAGTCTGATACCTAATGAAAGTTATGTTCTTAAAGCCCCATTCATATTCTTAAGACCCTCTGAGCCCATATTATCAGAAACGGACTGGTCTATCTTCCAAGTGTTTTCAGCATCATGAAACTAAACTGGTAAAACTCTCCTATCAAGATTATTTGGAAACACTTAAGGAATTATCTTTTTTATCCTTATGAATATTAGAGGACTTCAGATGGAATACTCAAACGAGTAAGCAAATGTACATTCCTATCTTGCTAATGTGCATTAAAGCATATTTTTTAAGAAGTTAATTTGTTTTAGTCATTTTGACACAATGATATGCCCTCCTATCCTGTTGACAGCCTGAAAGAATAAAATATAGGAATTCAAGCCATTTTATCAGAGGTGTTTGGTCTACTGTTTTGAGGTAGAACTTCCTGAGTTCTAATCCCTGCTCTAAGCCAACTCTTTCTCTAGTTTTGGACAAGTCACTTAATGTCTCTACCTCAGTTTTCCCATCTGAAAAATCCAAATAATAGTAATACCATCATAGGTCAGACTCTGATCTCCTAGCTTAATATTTAATAGAACTTCAATTTCAATGGGAGTACTTCAGTAAAGTACTATTTAGTGTAACTAAGGGAGTCATAATCAGGCCCCTAGAAACTGATCCTGAAAACACTTATGTTCCTATATAACCTGCCATGCTTGAAGAGTTACTTATGTGCATGTTTGCATGATCCTGTTTGCATTACAGTGGAACTCCTCATTTGACTCAAGCTACTGACATGCATGTTGGCAAAGTACTCTGAAGATGAAAGTTGCTAAAGACTAATCATTATTTATTAAATTAGATCAGAGAATGCATGAATTTAGATCTAAAGATACATCATCCCACAAGACTGGGAATCAGGAGAATTTAATTGTATTTAATTTATATGTATTTAAATGTGTCTGTCTGAAGCTAAAGGCACACATGGATCAGTCCACAAATGCATACAAAATTAAGAGTCAATTCCCAGTAGTGTTACAGATTTTGGACTTTGAGTAACATAGCCTTTTTTGTCTCAGCTTTCCCAATTCTAAAATGTGGATGACAATACTAGCCCTACCGTAATGTTCATTAAGCTCTTCAGATTATAGAAGTGCAAGTCTTATTCAAGTTGTTAACTCTTATGGGCCAGATCCTTAGACCCTATGCTGATTTCATAGAATCATAGGGTTAGAAGAGACTGCAAGGGTCATCTAATCTAACCCACTGCCAAGATGCAGGATTTGTTGTGGTTAACCATCCAAGACAGATGGCTGTCCCAGCTCCTTTTCAAAATCTCCAGTGAAGGAGCTACCACAAGCTCCCTAGCCAGTCTTGTCCATTGTCCTACTGTTCTTACAGTTAGGAAGTTTTTCCTGAGATTTAATCTAAATCTGCTATGATGTAGTTTGAATCCATTGCCTCTAGTCCTGCCCTCTGTCATAAAAGAACAACTTTTCTCCATCTTTTTTATGGCAGCTTTTCAAGTATTTGAAGACCGCTATCATTTCCCCCTCTTAATCTCCTCTTTTCCAAACTTAATCATACCCAATTCTTTCAGACTTTGCTGATGTGGCTTGCATTCCATCACTTTGATCATCTTTGTCGCTTGCCTCTGGATCCTTTCCATTTTTTTTTTCTACATGCATTGACCAAAACTGGACACATTACTTCAGCTGAACCCTAACCAGTGCTGAGTCCCATGGTACTATCACCTCCCATGACTTGTATGCTATGCCTCTATTAATGCAACCTAAAATTGCATTTCCTTCTTTTGCAACAGCATTGCATTGCTGACTCATGTTGTGATTGTGATCTACCCCAACTCCCAGATCCTTCTCAGCAGTGCTGCTCCCAAGCCAGTTTGCCCTCATTCTGTATTTGTGCATTGGTTTTCTTCCCTAAATATAGCATCTTACATTTGTCTTTGTTGAATTTCATTTTGTTTTCTATAGCCCATTTCTCCAATTTATCAGGGTCCGTCTGAATTTTAGCTCTATCCTCCAAAGTGTTGGCAACCCTCTCCCCCCAGCTTTGTGTCATTTGCAAATTTGATAAGTATGCTCTCTGTTTCTACATCAAGTATGGCATTATAGAAGTTAAACAACACCAGACCCAAGAACAGATCCCTGTGGAACCCCACTTGAGACCTCTCTCCAATCTGACATCATTCCATTATTAGTTATTCTTTGTGGTTGTTTAACCAGTTATGTATCCACTTAATGGTAGTTCCTCCGAGCCTGCATTTCTCCAGCTTACTTATCAGAATGTCATGTGGGACTGTGCCAAAATCCTTGCTGAAGTCCAGGTATATTATGTAGGTATATTACCTCATCTATTAGCTAATCTTGTTACGTGCTTGTAGAATGACTCATCTACTTCCTCTTCCTGATTTGGTGATCTACAAGAGACTCCCACCATAACATCACTACTATTCTTTTCCCTTTTTATCCTCACCCAGAGACTCTCAGTAGGTCTGTTGCTCACTTCCTCTTGGACCCCAGAGCAAGTATATACATTCTTGACTTACAGCGCAACACCTCCTCCTTTTTTCCCATACCTATCCTTCTGGAACAAGCTGTATTCTTCCATGTTGGTAGTCCAATCAGGTGAGTTGTCTCACTAAGTCTCTGTAATGCCAATTAAGTCATAATTTTCTTCATATACCATGACATCCTGCCAGTGGCGCCGGAACCCTTTTAATAGTGGGGGTGCTGAAAGGTGGGGCCGGACAGAGGTAATTGGGCAAAGTCTGAGGGCAGGCGTGGGGCCAGAAGTGGAGCCATGCAGCCAGGACCCTGTGTGCAGTGCCAGCAGCAGAGCCCCGGATGTGGGATCAGTGGCCAGGACCCTGGGAACAGAGCCCCAGGAGTGGGATCCTGGGCGCAGGGCCAGCGTCTGGGAAGCGGGTCTGGCAGCCAGAACCCGAGCCCGAGGGCAGGGCCAGGGACCAGAGTCCTGGGCACAGGGTCCTGGGAGCGGGGCCCTGGCGCGGAGCTCCATGCACTGGGCTGGGGAGTGGAATCCTGGGCACGGGGCCAGCGGTGCCACATAAAACCTGGGGTGCTGCAGCACTCCCTGCACCCCTAGTTCCTGTGCCTATGCATCCTGCTTTTAATACCAGCTGTGGATCCAGTCCTCTATATTTATTGCAATACCAACTGTTCACACTTCTGGTGATCACTATTCTCAGGAGGGCAAATGTAGTCTCTATATCCCTAGTTATGGAAGCCCTTTGATGGTATAGATGGTTCTCTTGTGAAAGCCCTTAACTAGCACAAAGCCCAGTTCCATTGACATGTGCTCTTCCTCAGTGCACAAGAGTGGAGGATAGCAGGGTTAAAGGATCTTCCCTTACAAAGTATCCTGCTCCCATGGTGGAGTTGTGTGGTGCTATGGGGAGTTACTTTATTCAGTCAGTGGGTTGATGCAGCCTGTGAAGAGCAGCTCCTGGGAGGGGATACTTTCCTCCTCCTCTTCTCTTAGCTGTCTAGGGAGACACTCGTAGTGCAACTCAGTACTAACAGACATGGCCACTGTGCTCATATGCTACTCTTTAAATAAATACAAAGAATGGAAATGCACATCCTCATTGTGTATCTGCTCCTGCTCCTAATATTTTGCCACTACTTTAAATGAGGTTAAGGTACAAGAAGTGACCTCAAAAATGACATTTCAATGTCTTAAATATATTCTCCCTTAGAGATTTTGGAGTTGAGTTTGTTTGGTTCACAATTCAACATAACAGGCCTAATTATCTATTTCTATACTATCATGATTTATTTAGTTTCTTATACAATGCCCATCATTACACTTTTGGATTGCCTTTTTTGCTAGCCCTCATTTAATCTATGACCATTCAGGTTTCTGTTTGCAAAGAGTAATGTATGTAGCTGGCAGTTTCCTCAAGGGGAGATCAACTCCTGTTTAAAGTTTATTTGGAGTAACCCTAATCAAGTCAAAATTATCCAAATCAGAGACAAATTAGTATAATTGAGAGGTGAATCAGACCCACAATTTCTTGGCCAGCTACACCTAGCATGTGAAAATCAAGCTGCACTCTTTCTGATTTCTATATTATCATGATCAACAATAGTATTTTTGAAATCTAAGTCTAAGGACAGATTGTTGACCACATACTTCTACTAGTGATCAATTAATCGTGCAGGTAATCCCACTGAAGTTATGCAAACAACTGTTCATTGATGTGAGTAAAGGGTTCACAATCTGGCATTTAGCAAACAATTTGGTTGGTGTTTCAGGAGGTAGAATAGAATGCCACTCACTTCTCTCCAGCTGTAATGGCCCACACGTAGCCTTAACATTCAGACCTGGGGCCAGATACTCAGCTGGTGTAAATCTGCATAACTTCAGTGTCTTCAGCTGAGATATTCCGATTTAGACCAGCTGTAAAGGTCTGTCCCTTGATTCTTTGGCCATGTCAAAGTTTCCCATTAAAATAAACTTCAAACAGGAGTTGATCTCTCCTTGAGGAAACTGCCAGCTACGTACATTACTTCTTGCAAACAGAAATCATGTTGTTCCTGAACAAAAAACCTGTAACAGTCCTGGACAGTCACCGACTAATTAGTTCAAATCTACTAGAATATGTTTTGTTTGGTTGTTGGTGGTTGTTGTTTGTTCACAATCTAATCTTTTATACCAAAAAGGCCATAAAAGCCAAGCCAGAGTTAATCTATTCACGCATACAGTAAATCTTCCACTAAAAGCACTGCTGTTTTCTCCCTCACACTGAAGGATTGCTCTCTTCCTTCGTAATACTATTTAACTTAATGAATGCAAGTAAACACAGTCAAGCTAAACTCATGCTCTGATACGTAAAAAAAAATATATATTATCCCAATCTGTCTGTCATACATTATTCATAATGATAATGTGCTCATTCAGAGGGAAGGACATTTTCCATGTTCCCATTGCGGATACAGTAAGGCATGAGACACTGTGGAGACTGGAGTATTTGCAGGAGGTTACAGTACCTCTGGAGATATAGTCACTGTCGTATCATTTCTGGTTGATTGCAGATCATAGTCTATGTAAATCTAACTCAATTAAAATGAAATATATGTTTACATAAAATCATCGGTCAAAACATTCGATCTTTCTATCTTAGGTACATAGATAGCCACCACTTCCACACTGAGTCTCCCATAATCTTTAAGTCCTAGGCTAGTGCTTTAACCAATGGACAATGTTTCCCGCACTACCCTTAATTCTTTATTATTATTACCAACACAATTTCTACAGTCGTGTCTCGAGGCTCCAACCCAGTTGTCATTTGGAACTATACAGTCACGTAACCAAAGGATGGTCCCAGTCCCCAAGAGCTAACTCAGTATGTAGCTCCATTGAAATCAATGGAACTACTTGCAGAATACAGACAGGCAAATGCTCAAAACTTTTGAAGGTATAATAATGTTAGTCTTGGGTGTGATTTTTTTACAGCATTTTTATTCTGGCAAAAGCCACAAGGTAGAAGCCATTAAACCTGCAAAAAAGTGCTTTCGGCAGCATAGCTTGTTTTATTCAGGGAACTGGTATGAGTTATACTAGCAGAAGCACTTTTTTTTCCTGGTACAAGCTGTGTCCATATTAGAAGAGTTTGTTGGTAAAGCTATATAGGACTTAGATACTAATGATTGTCAGTAAAGGTATCATAGTCTTTCTGCAAATGAGACTTATCTAGACAGCAACATGGAAGGGTATATCGAAGTAGCTGATCTGATTTACAACTCGAGTACTCCAGTTTTACAGTGGCATAATTCTATTGAAATAAAAATCGGATCCCCAAAACACAGTATATGTATTTTTTCTAATTCTCCCCCCTTTAGAAGATTAACTCTATGAATCTGTGAATGGCTTTTTTTCCCCATTATTGCTTGGGCTGTGATCACATTCCCCACATAAGCATGTGACATCCTGCAATTACAACACATTACACTACACACAGCTAATAG
Organism: Trachemys scripta elegans; assembly: GCF_013100865.1. NCBI lineage: Eukaryota > Metazoa > Chordata > Testudines > Emydidae > Trachemys > Trachemys scripta. The sequence goes on along the minus strand of NC_048305.1, from coordinate 24,157,544 downwards.
TTTCTTTATTCTATGAATTTTTAACCAACAACAGTTACATACTCCAATCAGTCACACTAGCATAGAAATCAATTAATTTTTCCAGAAGCAACTAGCTAATTCCCAAGGTAACACACACACACACACATGTGACCCACATTGTTTCTTCTAGGAAAAGCAGGATATGAACTTAAAACAAATAAGCCATTACTGTCTCAGGAGAAAAAAATATTAGCACAAATCTTGTAAATCTAACAAGTAATTATTGGGAAAGAAATTAATGTCTGTTCCTTTACTGCTGCCGAGATAAAAGGGTGATGAGCAAATTGATTAATAGAATCCTAAAATCATAAAAATTAAAGAGGGAAAAGATGGTGCATATAGTTCAACATCTCTGCGAAAGTACAACTGTTCTCTCTGGTATATTTTCCAGGGATATGACACCCAGCAAGCAAAGTGTCATAGCCTGAACCGTTCAAATGATTTAAATATTCAACAAAAATATTATTGAACTTTGCAGATTTATAATTAAATAATCAGATTGAAACTCAAGATGTCTAACAGTAGTAAATGCTGTTGAAACAGGCAAAAGATAAATTTCTAGAAGCCCCCCAAATGTAGTTCAATACAAAGAACTATGAACAATTGTCAGAAAAAAATGCTAAGGGAAACAAAAATGACGGGAATTTCTGTCTTATTTGTCTGTCTATATATCTTGTCTGTCTGTCTGTTAAATTGTGCTCATCAGTGTTGTATCTGAGCTGTTAGTTGGTCCTGTCATTGCTCTTTCTTCAGATATGGATATCCACAACAAGTATCAAAATGTTTCACTTCATTTATTTAACATTTATACGATTATAGCATATGAAGCAATCCTTGATTTAATTGTGTTGACTGCTGCAAGATTTAGTACATTTAACATTGCAATTTTACCATAGTCTGCAGGGATCTTAAAGCAGCCACACCGTATTTCCTTGATATTGCATCGTCCTCATCTGAATTAATACATTCATATTTTTTAGAAAATCATGTTCAAGAGTAAGAGAAATTAAACTTCAGAGTTATTCATGTAACTGGGGTTGTTCTGTTAGCTAAGGATTTTATTTGGCCTCTAAATATGATTTCTCTCCTTATGTTAAAAGACAAAGGAGCTTTTAGTCAAATCACTGAACTAATATTAATAAATAATGTGACTCTTCTGGGGCAGATTAAGACAGTAGTGACTACCTGAAGTGTTCAAAAATTATAAAGTATGCCCTCAAAAGCTCACAAGATTGACTTAAAATGCATGAGATTTCCAATATATATATATATATATATATACATACCTTCCAGTTTTCAAGTTTTTGAGGCATACATTTTCAAGCTTTTCTCTACCATGAAGATTATTACTTTTCATTACCATGAAGGTTATAAACTCACTTATGGCACCTTTAAGACTAACAGAAGTATTGGAGCATAAGCTTTCGTGGGTGAATGCCCACTTCATCAGACACAAGCCTGGCTTGCGTCTGATGAAGTGGGCATTCACCCATGAAAACTTATGCTCCAATACTTCTGTTAGTCTTAAAGGTGCCATAAGTGAGTTTATAACCTTCATGGTAATGAAAAGTAATAATCTTCATGGTAGAGAAAAGCTTGAAAATGTATGCCTCAAAAACTTGAAAACTGGAAGGTATGTATATATATATATATATATATATTGGAAATCTCATGCATTTTAAGTCAATCTTGTGAGCTTTTGAGGGCATACTTTATAATTTTTGAACACTTCAGGTAGTCACTACTGTCTTAATCTGCCCCAGAAGAGTCACATTATTTATTAATATTAGTTCAGTGATTTGACTAAAAGCTCCTTTGTCTTTTAACATAAGGAGAGAAATCATATTTAGAGGCCAAATAAAATCCTTAGCTAACAGAACAACCCCAGTTACATGAATAACTCTGAAGTTTAATTTCTCTTACTCTTGAACATGATTTTCTAAAAAATATGAATGTATTAATTCAGATGAGGACGATGCAATATCAAGGAAATACGGTGTGGCTGCTTTAAGATCCCTGCAGACTATGGTAAAATTGCAATGTTAAATGTACTAAATCTTGCAGCAGTCAACACAATTAAATCAAGGATTGCTTCATATGCTATAATCGTATAAATGTTAAATAAATGAAGTGAAACATTTTGATACTTGTTGTGGATATCCATATCTGAAGAAAGAGCAATGACAGGAC